>NW_013665769.1:683369-703287 GCF_000517525.1 Limulus polyphemus
GATATGACTGGAAAACAATCTCATACACTCTACATGTTTTGACGTATATCTTGCGTCATCCTCGGGAGTGTAAGGTTTTGCAAAAAATAACACTTATTTGTACAATTATCAAAACGTCAATTTACATTCCCAGTGTGCAACATATTCCCTCTTCTGTGCAGCTCATTCGAAAGGATTTAGTTTTAGTAACATATCTGATGTCTAGAACAGGTCGCTTTCCAGTAATCCCAATCTGCGGTTAGGTAATATCATCTGTAATTATAATAAACTTCCAGAGGGCAGCACCTTTCTCGCCAAAGGGTCTCTGCTAGCTTGAGGTTCACATAAATTAAAAAAGACAAAAACAAAAAAATAAAATACTCATTACTCGAGCGCCTTATAACAATGGTCTCTGGAGAGAAATCTAATCACATTGGTGAATGCTTGACATGGTTTATATATAACTTTATAAAAATGCTCTTCATAAGATGATTTCATGTAAAGGAAAGAGAAGTATTTTCTTGTAGATCATACCCTTTGTCGTGAGATCACAGAAATTATAAATATATCACCATATTGGAAACGATCACTACAGTATTTATTATTCCAATGATACAGTGACTAACATCACATTATTTAACACATTCTCCGACAAATTCGAGACATTTATGTGATAATATTCTAATTTTTACAGTTACAGTCAATGTTCCACGTTATTATATATCAGACGAAATATACTGGTACATTGTGTTCAAATATTGCATGACAATAGAACAGGTTGATTCCAATAGAACATACTGATTCTCTAGTTGAGGTCACTGAATACCATAGGACTCATGAACGAAGATAAGTAGGAGTCTAACTGAGTAGAATGCATACACAAATTATACAATAATTGAAATGTATTAGATCTGTATTAAAGTTGATTTGATCTTGGCAGTTCAGTATCTTATAATTTATACATGTTTCAATTTGTGTTATTCCTAATTCCAAAAGTTTATCGAGCTGTCAGTGGAATTTGCTTCTTGGATAAATTTGAAGAACACAACCAAATTTGGAAAGTGGACAACACTGATATTTCTTTGTATGTCTAAACAGTTCACTCTGAAGAAGACAGACAATGTACATATCTGGGAATGTTATATCTGTAAACAATAGTCGTTTTGAACTACAAATATGTGAGTTCTAGACCGAAAACAGGAAGTAGTAACTTTTTAATTTACCCTCAAAATATGAGAATGTCAATAATCTACATTTAGTTTTCTCTATCGTTATGTAAGGTGGAAGAATAGATAAATTCGATTTTTACTGACTGTTACGTTCAGTGACATACAACTTATTTTGAATGTAAGGTATATTCTGTAATGATAAACAGAAAACATGATGTATTTATAAAATGTGAAAGAATTGCCTTTTCTTGTAAGCCATATCTTTTATCACAAAAAAGCAACAAAATAAAAATATTTTGTCAAGAACTTTTAGAGGTTTTGATCTTAAAAGCTTCAAAAGTAGAATGTGTGCACATTATTTGTGATAAAGCCTAGATACCATCGTCTTTTTCTAAATTGAAGATTTGTTAATATATGTTGAAGTATGTGCGATACTTGACAAGCATGTAATGTTACTTACACATATTGATGATATCATATTAGGATATGGTGAAACATGTCAGTTTTATGTTATAGGGAAGGAGTATTGGGAAGATGTAGGTCAGATGTTTAGCACGACGGGGAACAGTCAGTGTAGTTATGGAATTAAAGTGCGTGTTAAATTCTGTAGAGTTTCTAAAATAAAGAAACTTTCAGCATATTAGCTTGAACCACTTTGAAAATGTCCCTTATGTTTATTTAAGGTGGTTTATTCTATTTATCTAATATCTATATGCTAAAACATGCATATACCACAGGTATTGTTACATTGGGCTGTAGGTCAGTATTTTATAAACTAAGATGTTCTTGAACATAGTATATTAGTATGTCTTGAAGTTTTATATAAGAAGAATAAATGGAGACTTGTATTAGTTGTTCAAACATACTAGGCTAGACATGTAATCAACTGGAATTTATCTTTAGTCTGAACAGAGTAGAATTAAATTGCTAGTAAATTATTAATGTAATTTGAGTATAAGTTATATTTTCTGATTCACTGTGTCTGAATTGTTTACTGATTGTTGTATGCCGAACACAGTTTAATCTTATTGAGTAGTGAGTATAAGATACTGTTGTTGTAAAGTATGACGAACCCAACAAAATACAAAAATTGTACACTAACGTTTTCGATTATAAACTATATTAAAAATTTACACAATGAACTGAAATGAGCAAATACTAATATGGACAAAATGTACAAGAGTTGTATGTAAGCTAACCAAATGTTTTATAAACTAAGATGTTTATGTAAATAGTGTATTAGTGTATCTTGAAGTTTTGTTAATAAATGTTTCAGTATGTTTGTTAAGTCTGCTATGTTACTTACGTTAGCGAAACAATGTTTCAAAATCTATATACAAAAAACATTTGTTTTGAAATAATCGCTAAACTAGTTTTTCTGAGCCTACAAACTGAAATCTTACATGTTTAGTTTGCATTGAATCCTACAATTCATTTGCTTATTTAGTGACATCTCTTTAGTGTGATGTCTCGCGAAAAATTACTAGTTTGTTTTCACATAATTCTACACCTGAAATTATAATATGGGCACAATGCAGAAACATTATTTTATAAACTAAGATGCTCATAGTATGGTAGTTATCTTGAAGTTTTGTTAATAAATGTTTCAGTATGCATGTCAAGTCTGTGATTTTACATAGCTGTTGTAATGATAAATAGAAAAAAGTTGGATTTATAAAACTTAAAAATTAATCAGTTGTTTAATAATTAAAGGTCCTTTTGAGATCATGTCAACTCTCTTTTAAGTTGTAAACTAGGTTCACTTGAGAAAAATGTATTTTATACTTTGGTGAACTAATAATGTTAAATGTTATAGTGTACATAAAGTGAAGTTTTGAAAGATGCGAAATAGAATTTCTGATTTGTATGTTAGTTTTGTAGAAACAAAATCATTTCTTGTTTTAGCCTTCAGCGAATACATCACTTGGTTTTGCACAAGGGTTCCAGCTAGTTTTCTCAACTTGCCATCAGCTGAAATGTGTCATTAAAATAGGTTGAAAGGTTGATCTATCTGTAGTACACGTTTTGTTTTCCGAAATGGTAAGAATATTACTTACCGAGCTTATATGCATAATTTCCAGTCAGCAAGAACCAAGTTTTGGACAAAGATTAGTGAAAATATCTAGAGAAAGGTAAGAATAGTAGTAGTTAAACATAAATATTTACGTACATCCTTTAAATTTTAGCAGAACAGATGGCCTTATAAAGCTGAATATAGGTTATTTCAGGACAATAGTTGTAAAAGTATGTAAAGTAAATTATTGGCTATAATATTTACCTCGTTCAAAAATGAATAATATACGTGATAAAAACTGACATGTGTAACAGCATTATAATAATTGGCTCACTGAAACAATGGTTTTATTTGTAAAAGCGAAACAGCAGGTGTGTTAAAATCGTATGGAATTATACAAATACTGCCCTTATTGCAACATACGCATAAAATAAAACCCTATCCTTAGCAAGACCTTGTGATAAAATATAGTCTGCCCATAGAAACACTATTGGCCGTTGTAAAACATATGTAATATGTAAGAAAACTATAAAGTAACTGTCAACATGTGTGAAATGAAATACTTTGTCGAGACCTCCTTTACTGTTAACTTTTATAAATGTAGGCTACAATGCTGTTGATGTAATCACATGGTGAGACACCTCACAACGAGCTCATCAACCTATTGTACTATCTATAGAGCCTCAGTAACACTACCCACCTTTATGATATACATGTAATACAGTTAAATATATAAATGAAAACTATAAACATTTTTGAAATGTGTTGAAATCTGTATGCAGTCCTATGGAAGCATAGTAACACTGTCTACCTGTAGAATCTTAGTAAGACCTTGTAATGATAACACCATCTGTCCATAGAAAAACTGTCAGCCTTTGTAAAACATAAGTAAAACTATATTTTACTATGAAAACTATAACGTAAGTTCAACATGTTTAAAATGAAATATTTTGTTAATAACTCATTTATTATTATACATAGTAAAAATCATAGTTATATAGGTAGAGGAACAGCATAAAAATATATTTAATCCATAAAGGCAAACTAGTCAAACAGTAAGATTGTGTGTTGAATTACTGCTTGATATTTGTAGATGTTTTTAGAACAAATCCGTCCTTTCAATATAGATACAAATAATAGTTTTACATATAATCAAGTATAAACGTTGATAACATGTTAAGACCTGTTTATCTACATCACTTTCTGGTGGTTTGATCGTGCTTTATCTGAGTGCTCTATGTTGAGTAGCGCTCGAACTATGATGTCATGTGACATCTTCTACCAATGTATTCTCTGGCAACAGACAACTTTCATCGTCAAGTGTAATGGTGGCCTAGAAACGGTTCCTCTGTTTCCACTCGCGAAACTATGACGTCATTATCTGTACCCCTTCCTCTGAGGCAGCCAATAAATGCCTGTGTCTGAACAGTCCTGATAACTACTTTCGTTTACATTTGTCAGTGCATTAAAGTACACTGTTACATAATTACTAGAAACAGTTTATATAATGCAGATGTAAAGAAAATATTATTATTTTTTGTTTAGTAGCATGTATTTCATGTTTTTTATAATATTAGTAATGATAATAAGCTTCTGTATTATCCTAAAGTTTTAATGAACAGTTTTTTGTTTTAGATAAAATTGCTACATATACTTCAGTTCTAAAAGACAAAAACACTTAGTTCTAAAAACATAAAAAGCAATTCAACTTTCAAATAAAAACTGTCACACGTTTTTAATGTTGATTTTGTTGACCTATACGAAATAGTCAATACTTGAAGCTGCCTTGTAGCAAGTACGCATAATAACTTATCTCTATTCGTTGACAAAGAATGTGTAAGATAGTCAGTCGTTCAAAAGGTGTTGCCTACATAAATAAAAATTACGTAAACAATCATACTTTATTTTAAGTTTGAAAAATCTGTCTTTGCTAATTTCCGAATAATAAACTTTACTTTAATGCTGGATATGTGTCAGTCGTGTCACCTACAGGGTTACTATACAGGAGGTGGTCGTGATATTCCTATTGAGGCTTTTTTCATATCCACGCACCACACAGACAATAACACTTAATGACCCCTAGCGGCAATCGACCCAACTTTCTCTAAGTTTTCAACTGAAACAATCAACATTGAGTTACAGAAAGTTCCTACCCATTATGATGGAGATGACATAGCGAACTCTACACAGTAAAAGTAAATCAATCTCAGTGTAGACTACGTCCAATGCCTTAAGGGCGACCAAATCTTTTTCTATTGATCTACCTGTGGTAACACATCATCATTGTTACAGTGATAGGAAAACAATTTTCGTAAGATTTCTTCCAATAACATTTTTAAAAACTGTATGTTTTACCTTAACAAAAAGTTGTAGAAAGGTGTCCAGAAGGTTTTACCAAAGGTTCTGCTTTTAGATATGATTTGGACATTTGTATCTTTTCCATTTAAGCGAACTGTAACAACCTGATAAACTAATAAATGTCAACCGTCATATAAACTAGAAAACGAAAACCACTGGTATAGTTTGCATGCTAACAAAAACAACCAATGAAAAGACTAATATCTCATGCGTAGCTGTAAAAAAAACCTGGTGACAAGGAAGCTAAACTGTAAAAATATATTATGAAAGAAACAAATATATAACAACACAGGCATGAAAGAGTTAAATAAGTAAAACATTAAGCAAACCTTATGAAACTTCATTGAAAGATCAATAATTGGCTAAGATATCAAAGATATCATGACTCGAAACTCAAAATATTAGCTAATCACGAAACATTTAGTTATATAACACCCTATCACAACGAAACATTTAGTTATCTAACACCCTATTACAACGAAACACTTAGTTATCTAACACTATCACAACGAAACATTTAGTTATCTAACACCCTATCACAACGAAACATTTAGTTATCTAACACCCTATTACAACGAAACATTTTATCTAACATCTTATTTCAATTAAACGTTTTGTTATCCTATATCCTTTCATAACGAAACGTTTTGTTACCTAATACCCTATCATATAACGCAAAGAGCCCGAGAGCTAGATCTATCTGTAAAGATGGACTACTGTCAGAGTGTAAAGGCGTATGAATATATAAAATATCCACCAAATCCTTGTGTATGTTATAAAGTGATTCATTTACTATAACTCTTAACTATGATGAGATATTATTTCAAGGCTGAGAACTCCAAATACAAAGGATATGTTGTGCCAATGAATTATTTTGTTTACGATCCAACACATCCTAAGGGTGGAAAGGTATTTTTGCACTTATTTCATGTATGTTCATGAACACTTTTAATATAATTTGCTTGTATGACTTATCATTCGATATATTAAGCAAACTATTAACAGAAAGATTATACCATAATAAGCTAAATATTGTGTCTCAGATATAGTGAGATTGTTTACTTGGTTTAGCGCAAAGCCACAAAATCGACTACTTCTGCTTTGTCCACTGCAGGGAATCGAATCCTGTATTTTAACGTTTTAAGTCCATACACTTTCCGGCGGCTCACCCGGGAAACATTTAGGGTGATCTTAACTTACTTTATGGTCATTCTGTTATCTACATGAATATTATTTTCTTAGCTAGATTTGATTAAGAAGTTTTACAATATTTTTTACTGAACTAATAATAATATTTTTCTCTTACTGTATACCAGGCTTATAAATTTTGGTTTTTATTCATGAATTTACTAAAAGCTTACAAAATGAAGGTTTGTGGCTTTAGTTATATATATATATATTTGATATTCAAATGATATATCGAGATTTTATGATTTCAAACCTTCTAGAATAGGCAAATCTACTTTTCGTGAAAATAAATCTGCTTTATACAAAATTCGTTCCTAGCATCTAACGTTGGTACTTTTATAGAATATTTTGCATTCTTCAGCTTACGCGAAGCGAATTGATTGGTGTTAATAAAGGCCTAAATAGGCTTACATGATCTTGGGTAAAAGTATGCTTACAATGTTTCTTACCATTTCATAATTCCTAAGATGGCGGCCACTATCATGTGTAGATTTATATTTTAAAGAGTGTATATTTGCCATGTTTTGTTGTTTCACCACAAAGCTATACAACAGGCTATCTGTGTTCTAGCCACCACCGAGAATCGAACCCCAGATTTTAGCGTTATAGATCCATAAACTTACAACTGACCTACCGGGAGACGTATATTTTCTGTGCTAATTAATTCTGATATATTTAAGTAAAGACGTTATATAATTATTAAGAAGTCCCATAAAACATAGTAGCTCATATGGTTGTAGATGGGGTAATTATGAATTCTATACTCTGTAGAAGATCATTCGAAATCAGGTCATACTGTTTTTCGCATACCTAATGTGTTAAAGCACAGCTTTGGATTATACTTCCGTCAAAGTGTCGAGTACAACATAGATAAGTATTTAAGAATCAGATACAAAACCAAATTAATTTTATTTTTTATTATTATTGAGAAATAAAGGTATTATTTACCACAAATGTCCTCCTGTGTGACAGCGGAAAGTCTATGGATTTACAATGCTAAATTCCGGGTTTCGATTTTCCGCGGGGGACACAGCAGATGGCCCACTGTGGCTTTGCTCTCAAACAAACACACACACACACACACACTACCAAAATATGTGATTTTTTTCCCTTTTTACTTTTCAGCAATAAACAAGATGGCGCTCTAATCACCCTGGATAAGGTTATCCGGATAATTGAAACGTTCAACAATAAAACTAACAATTTATCGCTTTTATAGCCACATAGGATATCAATGGCTTCAGTGCAAAAGAACACTGTCTATTGATAATGGATCTGATGATATACTTGAAGACATTCAGTAAGTTTCTATCAGTGCAGTGATTATTTTGGATCTGGTGATATAGTTGAAGACATTCAGTAAGTTTCTATCAGTGTAGTGATTGATTTGGATCTGGTAATATAGTTGAAGACATTCAGTAAGTTTCTATCAGTGTAGTGATTGATTTGGATCTGGTAATATAGTTGAAGACATTCAGTAAGTTTCTATCAGAGTAGTGATTGATTTGGATCTGGTAATATAGTTGAAGACATTCAGTAAGTTTCTATCAGTGCAGTGATAGTTTTGGATCTGGTAATATAGTTGAAGACATTCAGTAAGTTTCTATCAGTGTAGTGATTGTTTTGGATCTGATGATATACTTGAAGACATTCAAGAAGTTTTATCAGTGTTGTTCTGACAAGAACATCATTATAAAACAAAACAATGACACATAGATTAAGAAGTTTACTTTTATAAGTTAGTAAAAGTTATCTAAAATGCAATATATTTAATATATCTTACAGGTATGAAAATATTATACCTTTAGATAGGTTTTGATTATTGCGTAGAAAATGTAAGGTAACTCTTCTAAATGTTCCTGACAAATAACGAAGAGATTAATGTATAACTTTTACTGCTTGTCGAAGTGAACAACGTAAAATAATTTATTCCTTTTTTTAATATAAAAGTTATTATTGCTGCATAGAAGAACGGTTTCCAAAATAATGTAATCATGACTTTACCTCAATATGGAACAACATAAGCATTATTAACTTATCGTATACAAGTTCAGTGAGATTTTACTAATCCCTGGTTAGCAACGTATGTTCTTTAATATGGCTTAGCATTCGAGATTCAACCAGCGTACTTTATATTTGTTGAATTTTTCCCAGTTCGTTCTTTTCAGTTTAAAGAAATATTAAAAGTTAATGGTAAAAGAACAGAACAAAAATACCATTTTCAGTTTTTTCTATCAGATACGTTTCGAAAACAATAATTAAATACTATGTATGGTTGTTAAGTGTAATACTTTGTTTTAGTTGTATATTGGTTCTCAAAACTATATTCAAGATAAAGATACGTTTCGAAAACAATAATTAAATACTATGTATGGTTGTTAAGTGTAATACTTTGTTTTAGTTGTATATTGGTTCTCAAAACTATATTCAAGATAAAGATACGTTTATTCAAATTTAAGTATTCTACATATTTCATCTCTATTCAATGTTACAAAGTACATAATCTCATTTGGGTTATACCTATGTAAGCATTTTTCTGATGGTTAAAACAACAACAACAACAAAAGAAACACACACTGCAACCAAAACAAGAATAGAGCGCGACACATTAGCTTTCTCCATATTGTGCTAAAACATGAAGATAAAGAAGCTTAATATTGGGCTGTAGTAAGCTGTAAATAATATTTTCATTCTTACAAACAAATATAAATATTTACGTAAATGAAAATATATGAGAACCGTTTTGCATCTTATTTTAAGCTACAGAGTAATTTACTAACCAGAAAAAAGTACATATTCAAAACAAAGTAGGCATAACAACTTGTAATAAATATATATAAGTCAAACAGGAATGCAGACATTTCGGCTGGAAACATTCAGTGTTAACAAAGGAAGAAGCAACGCAGATTTTACTCGAAATTTCTTTTTTGTCAGCTCTAACGTCACGACGAGTTTCCTGCTGACAGAATTATCTAAGAGGAAAAAAAAATATAAGATGGTTGACGATAGGAACAAAGATGGATGATGATAAGAACAACCGTGGTCAATATAAGAATAATGAAATAATTACTAAAAGAACGGCAAAAAATAACGATTTTTTTAAATTTCCAGTTTGCATCACATAATGATGTGAGGAAAAAAACCCTTAAAACACAGACGGTGTTAACATTTAATCAGCAATAGATGTTTTCATGGTTACCCTAGTCTTCTTAGGTTTCATTGTAATGGCATTTAGTAATAGCTATACTATATTTTTTCTATAACAGAACAAAAATAACACGAATACTGAAATCAATTACTTCGGTACAGAACTTTCGCTAAAATTCCGATACAACATCTTCAAAAGTTTTCGCTTGAATTTGCCCGAGGCGCTTTAAACATAGGAAACAAGAAAAAATTAAACCAATGCTGTATGTATCTCCTTTTATGAACACTTCGCTGCCCTGATAACACCATTTGAAGACCGTACTGCGTATTATCTTCGCTACTTAAAGGTTCAGTTCGATTTCTTCTCGATTAGAAATTACAAGAACTTTCCGTGCGTACAATGGTTTTTACTAAGTTTAGTTGAAAAAATATCAAATATTAAGCAAAGATAAAGCATTATATTAGATGTACTTCCGAAGGGCTCCCAAAAGTGTTATGTTTCAAGAGTAAATAAAACCAAAATAAAGAGTAACAAATATTTCTATTTCCTGGTTTTTAAGTTCATATGTCATGCTGTATTGTAGCTACAGAGTGCATAATTCTTCTCGTGATTCGTGGCATACGTACGTTCTACTGACGCCACGACAGTACAAATTGCAACGTTATGTGACGATATTTTAGTGTCAACTGACTGAATGACAGACAGACAACACACTACTGTAAAGTGGTTAAACTAGTTAAAACAGGTGTTCCCGCCAGGCTGTCTTTAGAGCCCCCTTTTTGTATCGATGTATCCTCTCATTGTATTTGAAGAACTGCTTGAAAAATAATTTTTAAAACACGAAAAACAATCTTTTAACAATTAATACAGGGAAACTCAGGTTTGTTTGTTTTAGAGCAAAGCCATATTGAGCTATCTACTGTATCCAACACGGGTAATCGAACCCCGAATTTTAGCGTTGTGAGTCCGTAAATGTACTGCTGTCTCATCGGGGGACAAGAAACATAGTAACTAGTAACGTTCTTTCGTTGACGCTTTTTAAGAAGGTAGTTACTTTGGTAAAGTTGAAGTTCTAATAATATCAAACGTTCTAAGGTATGAATAATACAGAATAAGTAAATATATTGTATTCAACATAAATAATGCCGTACTTGTATTTAGTAAAATATGTGTATTTAGCTACAATTACACAAGCATAGAAAAAATGTCGTCAATTTATAATCCAATATATTTGTTTTCTGTTGATTAAAATTGTATGTTTAAGTTTATATCATTTGGGTTAAGTATTTTATTCGAGATATAACTAAACTCATTGACATCCAACATTGACATTCACAAACTACATAAAACTTTCTATTTAAAGATTTGAGTGGAATTTCGCGTAAAGTTACTAGAGGGCTATAGACTTGAGGAAAGGCAGCTAGTCAACACCCCCCACCATCAGCTCTTGGATTACTCTTTTACCAATGAATAGTGGGATTGACTATCATATTATAACACTTCCACGGCGAGGATGTTCGGTGCGACGGGAATCGAACCCACTACCGTCAGATTGCGAGTCAAATGCTCCAACCATCAGGCCATGAAGTAGAAAACAACTAATCTTTCGCGTTATTCCTAAACAATCAAGAAATAGCAATCCTCATATGATGTTTTTAACCATTTAGCTAGAAAAATTTTAATATTTACAAAATGAAATGTTTTCATATACTTTCTAATACATACTATTTTTTATACCTAGTTTAGGCTTTAAGTTCAAAAAGCAATTACTGAATTTTTAAAACTTCCTGAGACACGTTTCAACATTTTATTCTGATAACTTTTTTTATTATTTTTACTTTAAGATGACGGCCTCTTTTAGCATTATCAATTTTGATAAAAAAACGACCTAGAGACTGGGGAATTTTCTTTAACTATTCTAATCTTTTACTGACCTGAAGATCAGAGAAACTAATAATAAAACGATGAATATTATGTCAGAAAAACTCATTTTCCAAACTTTCGATCTGGATTTATCAAAATGTTACCTTTTCATATTACTAAGCTAATAAGATAAATCATAACTCAATTTGTTTGTTTGTTGTTAAGCACAAAGCGACAAAATTGGCTATTTGTGCTGTGTTCACCATGGGCATCGAAACCCAGTATTTATCGTTATATGCCTTCAGACTTGCAGCTGAGCCACTGTGGACCAATATTTTATTACACTGTCATGACATTTGTGTGGATATAGGAGCTGAACAAGTGAATTTCTGTATTTTTCCTCATCAATTTTAATGCTTGCATATTTGCTTGTTTGTTATTAAACACAAAGCTGTACAATTTTTTATCTGTGTTGTGCTCATCGTGGAGACAGTTTATTTGTTTGTTTTTGAATTTCGTGCAAAGCTACACGAGGGCTATCTGCGCTAGCCATCCTTAATTTAGCAGTGTAAGACTAGAGGGAAGGCAGCTAGTCATCACCACTCTTGGGCTATTCTTTTACCAATGAATAATGTAATTGACCGTCACATTATAACGCCCCCACGGCTGAAAGGGTGAGCATGTTTTGTGTGTTGCGTCCAGCCCCCTAACCACTTGGCCATGCTGCGCCACCGTGGAGACAGAACCTAGAATTATAGTGTGTTGTAAGCTTTTGAAGCTGACCATACTTTTAATGTGTGTAGGAATATTGGAAATAATGATATATTTTAAGTATTTCTTGTTTCTTGTGTATTTATCTCAGCTTATGCAACTGCTAATGTTTAAAGCACCACATTCTTCTCAATATATAAAAATGCCAAGGTAGTATCTACAACATTTAATTGCTTTCTAGAGATGATGATATTAAATTTGTATAATTGTATAATCGCGTCTTCTAAGACGCATGTATTTCTTGATTTCACCACTTTGATGAGATTATTTATCGATCCAATAGTGCTCACACTCGATTAATAAAGCGACTGACAGATTTAATAAAATATCCTGTTTTAATCACGTCTAATTATTTAGGTTAAACTAAACATTTACAAGAAGATAATATTTGAATCAGACCTTTCAAACATCGAAGAAAAGTTCGACTTTCTTCCTTTATAGTACTTAAAAGATGTAGATTGAACAATAAAAGGCATTTTGCTCTTGAGAAGCAAGTAATAATCATTTATTTACTCGAGGAATCAGACGTCTTACTGTCATTCTATATCAAATAATTATTTACGACTTGATTCAAAAGGATCGTCGCACGCCAACTCTGGAGCATTATTGGTTCTTAAGTGGCTCTCTCTGCATTTCCAAGGTTTCAATAAAGAAACCACATTTAGTTAGCTTCTCATTTCCTATAATACCTCTCTCTCGTGTAGATGTCGTCTTGGTCTCACGTTGATCCAAAAACTATCAAATAGTTCATTCTGATGTAACTTCTGATGGAGAGAAATGTGACATAAAAGTCAGTAGAACTACACGTATTTTTGTATTCAAGTATAAAACCCCGATAGTCCGCATTGTAAGCGATAACGCAATTATAGTGACGTAGGAAGCTGAAGGGAGAGGGGGAAAGAATGTCTAGTCCTTCCCCACTTTTTAACCTGTCCCAGTAAAAAAGGCATCAAAATTAGGAAAATTGCCATCAGAAAAAGCAGAAAAAATGCATAAAAGTTAATCCAGAAGTATCGTGACATTTTAATTTAATTTTCCCCAAAATGGATCAGCTGTAAGTCTGAAGGCTTATAACGCTTAAAGACCGGGTTTCGATACCTGTAGTGAGCACAACACAACTATCCCATTGTGTGGCTTTACGCTTAGCAAGAAGCAAACGAATTAAATGTTAAGTTATGGTTTATCTTATAAGTTTAGTAATATGAAAAGGAAAAATTCTGTTAGATAAAAATAATTCCAACCCGAAAGGTTGGAAAATGTATTTTTCTGACATAATATTTAGCACCTCAAAGATTCACAATTCGCTTTATTATTAGTTTTTTGAACTTCAGGGCAGTAAGAGATTAGAATAATTAAAGAAAATTCCCACTCTCTAGGTTCTTTTTTACCAGGATCAATCATGCTAAAAATGGCCGTCATCTTAAACTAAAAATATTAAATAAAAGTTATCAGAATATAATGTTTAAAGGTGCCTCAGGAAGCCTTAAAATTTCAGTAATTGATTTTCTGCCTTAAAGCATAAACTAGGTATAAACAATATCATGTATTAGAAAATATACGGTAGCATTTTATTTTAAATAAACAAGAAATGTTCTTAGTGAAATTCAAATATTGATTACTATCTAAACAAATCATCAGATTGCTATTTCTTGGTTGTTTAGGAATAACACAAAACAGTAGTTGTTTTTTATTTCCTTTGTGACTAAGACACTTCATTAAATAGAGCCTGGCACCACCTGGTGGCTAGAGCGCTTGTGTCGCAATCTGAGGGTCGCGGGTTCGAATCCCCGTCGCCGTTTCAGCTGTGGGGGTGTTATAATGTGACGGTTAGGTCCAATATTCGTTGACGGTGGGTAATGTTGACTAGCTGTCTTCCATCTAGTCTATTACTGTTAAATTAGGAACGGGAAAATTCAAAACAAACCAAATCTTTAAACAGAAAGTTCTTATGTAGTACTAACCCTCTTCGTTTACAGTCAGAATTAAAAGTCAATGAGTTTAGTTATATATCGAATAAAATACTTTACCCAAGTGATATAAAGTTAATCATACTATTGTAATCAAAATAAAACAAATAAATTCGATTATAAATTGACGTCATTTTCTTCGCTTGTACAACTTTGGCTAAAGAAACTTGTTTTATTAAAAAAGTACGACATTATCTATCTATGTTAGAAATAATATCTATACATATTCTGTATTATTCACACCTTAAAACCTCTGATATTGCCAGAACTTCAACTAACTCAGGAAAAGCAGGAGAATGCATAAAATTTAATCCAGAACCCGAGAACTTCCAGAGCCCTAAGGTGAGCCCAGGACCTTAGCCGTAATAGGTGCTTCTATAGCACACATTTCATCGCTTCGCTCGGTCAAATAAACCTTGGGCCCTCTATTTTTAATTTATCTCCTACACCTCTGAATTAGATTTTGAGCAAGTTACTTAAAGGGGGGCCTCGTATGGCCAAGTTTCTAGGACGCTCAACTCGCAATCTGTCGGTCGCGGGTTCGAATTCCCGTCTCACCAAACATGCTCGTCCTTTCAGCCGTGGGGGCGTTATAATGTGACGGTCAATTCTATTATTCGTTGGTAAAAGAGTAGCCCAAGAATTGGCGATGGTTGGTGATGACTATCTGTCCTCTTCCCTCTAGTCTTGCACTGCTAATTTCGGGACGGCTATTGCAGGTAGCCCTCGTGTAGCTTTGCGCGAAATTCAAAATAAACCAAAATATCAGTTTAGAATTAAGGACCGCTGGCGCAGATAACACTCGAGTTTGATTCTTTCTAAATAAAACTGGAAAATAGTTATTCATAATATATAGTTTACTGATGCGTAACCAGATTCCTTTAAATCGAAATAATCTCAGGAAATATATATATATATAAATGTTCAGCAGACATGAGATGTCATTTCAAAGTAAAACAAAAACTACCTTCCTATATAACAACTAGAGCTATTCAACATGAGTACAAATAATAAAGTTTACCTTGCATTGGTATCTCGAACTACGTGACAAACTGTTACTGATGAAAGAGGAAAGAAAATCACCACGTATTTTTTAAAAAAGCATCAGTTTAGTAGAACATAACCACGTGTTATGTGAAAATATGCTACTTTGTTCGAAATCATGGCCTATGTTTGCTTAAAGCAGTAATGACATCGTATTAGAGAAGGTGACATTTTGTGTAAAAGGTTGTCTGAATTTACTCGATCTACACATAGATCTTACGAATAAAGACACAGTAACTGTCAATATGGCATTTTTTTGTTACCTCATGCTATGAAATAGACAGATCTTTGATATATGGCAACTCACCCCTGTCTTTATTCCCTTATACAGTTATTTTCCACTTGAATGCACAATTCGAAACTTTTACTTTTAACTCTAACCCACTTCTGTCAATTTGTAGATATTGTTGTACTATATTATTTTAAAAAGTGTCTTTATAACCTTCAAAATTTATTTAATTTTTAAATTTCTCTCACAAATATGCATATAACTATTTACCTTTTTCCACTTTTCTGCATCCGGTCACGGAAAGAAGTCAAGTCTGGCCAGTTCCCTTTGAAGTGGAGGATGTAGTCGGGCAGATCAACACCCATTGCAGCTGTTTGTATACAATGAAAGAGTTTAACACCAGGTCTGTTTCTGTTATTGTTCCTTTTGTTGTTGTTCTTTTGATGAATCAATTAAATAAGTTAAAGTGTCAACACTTCGCGTTCTAGAAAATAATTATTATTTTGAAATTTGCAGAAATATATTTGTTATATTTCGTTTGTTCAAGCTCAAAGTTACACAATGGTTATCTGCAGGTACTCTAAACCCAATATGACAGCAAGGACATATAGAACAAAACAATATGACAGCGAGGACATATAGAACAAAACAATATGATAGCGAGGACATATAGAACATAACAATATGACAGCGAGGACATATAGAGCAAAGCAACATGACAACGAGGACATATAGAACATAACAATATGATAGCGAGGATATATAGAACATAACAATGTGACAGCGAGGACATATAGAACATAACAATATGACAGTGAGGACATATAGAGCAAAACAACATGACAACGAGGACATATGGAACAAAACAATATGACAGCGAGCCTTACAAATGACGAAATATTATATATTAGTTCATATTTTACAACGCTTTGTCAATGCACATCAACAAACAGCTCTAAGAAAGTTCTGTTAACGTTTACTGCACACAATATATCAGTCAACCGAGTGTTTAAAGATGCACGTTCTTTCGTTACGAGTATTTCGTTTTTAGTTTTCTGGCATGACTTGCTTATTGCAACCTGAAGTTTGTTAAAGATACTCTATAATTTACGATCTCTAACGTTCCTCATCTATTCGCCAGTGTTTTAAGAGTTATTACAAACAACTGCTTCATCTTTTTACAGTGCGATCTAAATAGTTTTAACACGATCATGCGTCCTGAAAGTATATGTAATAACACGATTTTTCTTGGACAATTATCGACAAAAAAAAGTACTAGAAAAATGGGAGAAAAAGAGAAAGCTACAATACTTTAGTTGATGACTATCGTAGTCAATAATAGTTTTGTTGTTGTCCAAATGTTAAATTAATAATAATAAAACACTTCGGCATCTTGAAGGAAATCTGTGAGAAAATTGTTTAATTGAGCATATAAAGTTTTAAAAAAGTTAATCTTAGCTAGGATAAGAGCAGTTAGCAGCGTACAAGGCTTAGGTGAATAGAAAAAAGTGGTTATTTTTGCTCCTAACACTTCTTTGTGTACACGAATATTTGTTATTTGGAAAACTTTATTCGGTAACAAATTTTATTTGTTTTGCTCTCGAAATGACATGTTCTTGAAAGAATATCGCTTTTATGATAAAATGATTTCAAACAACAGTAGCAATTAGGACTAACTTAAAGTTATATGTAGCTGCTTATGGAGCAACATGGTTACAAACTGCGAAAAAAGAAGAAAGAAAAGTGTTTGACGTACATTTTATGTAAACAGAATTTATTAGAATTAGTTTCGTTAAAACAAAGTTTGATAGGAGAAAAAAAAATTCTAAGAAAAATTCTAAATGATTAAATTTATTAAGCTCAGCTGAAAAGTATTCCAGAAAGAAAAATAAGAAATCGATACATGTTTGTGTCAGAAGATACTCTGAGTATTATGTTAGGTTTTTGTAATAATTTTTTTAGTTCATATTTCATCCGTTATTTGACTAAAGCTTGAAGGTGATATATCATAACATGAGATAATTAATTCAAACAGAAGACTCCAGGAGTACACTAACAGCCAGGGTTGGTGTCCCTTATATTAGCAATAATTGTGGGAAGCGGAAAGAAAACATGCAACTAACTGCTTTTGCCCTTGAGATGATTTATTTCCCTCCTGGCTGACATCGTTCTTATTTTCTCTTTAATCAACTTTGAATTACTTCATTTCAGCCTCAAAACAAAATTATTTTTTTTGTTAATTTATTCTACTCAAATCAGAACCATTTCAGATAGAGCTTTCTTTATCCTTAACGTTCACAACTTCTAGTCGAAAAGACAAATTATTACTAAATATTTGTATATGAAAATTCACTATATTTTTATTTGTTTATGCATATCTGATTTTTGGTTAATTATGTAATTCATGACTTGTCCCTGGGAGATAAAAAAAGTCCAAACGAACTTTTTTTGAAAGTAACAGTATTTCTTACTCTTCTGTTAGAATTCTTAGACAATTATGTGTGTGTTAGTTTTTTCTGTTCAGTTCTAACAATCATAACATTCAACTCAGTCAGTAGTTTAGTTACGTATTATATCTATACGTATTTGTCATTCTTCCGTCAATTATTAAACTAGCTTTCCAATTTGGACTTAGAAATGTGAATATATATTTCTTCTACATTCCTCTTCTTGTGAATATTGTGTTTTATTGTTGTTCTTTTTTCTCACTAATCTCAAAAACTGCAGTTGGTAAATAGTCTCGATACTTCTTCCAGGAACATTTGAAAGACACAAACAACGCTCTTGGCAGCTGAGTTCATATACAGTAGTTGTAGTTGAGATATTTTGAAGAGTTATTACCTATTCTGATCCTATACAAACCAAAGAATCAAAATCGTAATCGGCCTGCAAACAAATTCGTTTTACATTATCATCTTATAATAATTACCAGTATTTTGATATTTTTTCGTTTATATTTTACGAAAAACAATGTTTTCGTTTACCTTTATCAAAGGAGTTGACGGAAATTACCTGTTCGTTTGGTCTCTTGTTTCATTCTTCTACGGATCTGATAAAAATCGGGTGTGTCCGGAATTGGTCGGAACTCATCGTCAAAAGATGACATATCGGAGGAAAAGTCGTTCAGGTTACGGCCTCCGTAAGGGGAACAATGAACACTGTAGCAGCAGATGAACCAGAGTCCGAAACAAGCAGCAAGTTTTGTTGTAGAAATCATCTTTGAAGGTATGAAATCAGAATGTTAACAACAAAATACAGCCAAAGTTAAAACAAAAAAGTTGCTGCTATTTTTCAATTTGTAGTAGAATTTTCTAAGATGTGAAAAATTTTAACTTAATACAAAAGCAGCATAATACATACCGAGTAAGGACGTGTCAACTTGTTTCAAGTTATCAAGATCACAACTATAAGTTAAGTGAGCAGATATAGCTAAATATAAATATATGTAAGTACAATTATTTTATCTATAAGTTGCGACGTGAGCACTGACATAAATAGGAAAATAAAGAATTGAAAATGAAGTTTGGGTTGTTTGTTGAATTTTTGAAGGGATAGATTAGGGGAAAGGCCACCACCCACCATTAAGTTCAGAAGCATAATAACATAGAATATAGTTAACAGCGAGAGTACCTAATTTATTAAACAATTCATTTTAATATTTATGTTTGTTTGTAATTAAGCACAAAGCTACACAATGGGCTATCTGTGCTCTGCCCTCCACGGGTATCGAAACTTGGATTCTAGCAATATAAGTCCGCAGACATACCGTTGTGCCACGGGGGGCTGATTTTATGAATAAGAATGCAGGAAAAGTTAGGTTATATGCTGAATTTTGAATATTGGTTTAAGTAGATAGTTTTCTCTGAATGAACGTTAATATTAATAGGTTTTAAATTATATTCGTCAAATCTTGATCTGATCCTTTACTTACACCCTCTATATGATCTGGTTAACCACTCATTCCCTGTATTAATCACATTGTCGCTTGGTGCAGTCAATGTTTGTTTGTTTATCTTTAGAGCGAAGCCACATTGGACTATCTGTTGTGTCCACCGTGGGGAATCGAACTCCAAATTTTAGCGTTGTAATTCTGCAGATTTACCGCCATCTCACCAGAGGTTTTGTGGAGTTAATGAAATATTAGAGAAACAATGGCGTCGTATATATATATATATGTACACAACGTAG
>NW_013665769.1:704224-717654 GCF_000517525.1 Limulus polyphemus
AGTCGTTAATCTTGGATCCATTTCGATGCTCCTCTTGACAGCCCTTTTTGTCCTCAATTGTTTCCTTGCCGTATTTCCTGAGCTGCACGATGATTCTGTTGACTGTCGAAAGCGGGATTCCCAAATTCTGCGAAATTTGCCGCTGACTTATTCCACCATCTGCTTGACCAACTGTCCTTCCTCTAACAAAATCTGACAATTCGAGAGAACCTTGAGTTCTAGGCATGTTGTAGTACAAGATAATTAGTGTGCGGACCATTTTCATTTATATAGTGCTCTGTGAACACAAATTAGTTAGCATAAATTAGTTAAATGACGAAAAATTAGGTGTCTATTTACTTGTGACCACTCAGTGTATATATAAATCATATTCAACTCTTTGGCTAATAACAAAAATTATCGACGTGGGTTTATTTGGACATCATCGGCTTCTTGGACATATTTTACTAAAACATTTATTCACCAACCTGTTTGTGACTTGGTTGATAACTTTGTTATAGGATCCCTAATAACACACGAGTCACACAAAAAATATAAACAACAATTACTGTCGATATTGCGATTAGTCCTGCTAGGGTTTTCAATGTATTTTTTATAAACTTTTGCATTGAGTATTGTACGGTTTGGTTTGAATTTCGCGCCAAGCTCCACGAGGGCTATATGTGCTAACCGTTCCTGATTTAGCAAAGATAGACTAGATGGAAAGCAGCTAGTCAACACCATCCATCGCCAACTCTTAAGCTACTCTTAAGAAACCAACGAATAGTTGAATTGAACGTCACATTTTAACGTGCCCACGGTTGAAAGGGCGAGCATGTTCGATGTGACGGGTATTCGAACTAGCGACTCTCAAATGCGAGTCGAGCTTCCTAATCACTAGGCCCTGAGTGTTGTAAAAGTGAAAATTATAAAATTATTCAATGTGATGCAATACGTAGAACCTACTGGTAGTTAACGGTATATAACGAAACAACAACAAAAACACAGTAATTTGATGATTATTTATGTAAGAAGTGAACTTTAAAAGAATGCGTTTTAAGACAGAGTAATTATTTTTTACGAGTAATCCTATAATAAAATTTTCCCCTTTTCTTATTTAGCCTCTTAAATTTATTTCAATAATATTACAATATATCAGCTGAAGAACACCTGAATAAATATTTTGCGTTTATAATTATCAATATCTTGCATAGGTAACTGAATTACTCCTCAGAAGATAGCAATATGTCCTCTGATTCAACATTGTTAATTTTTGATTGAGCGTTTATGGTGTTTGTCAGTTAAAATTGTCCCTATTTAACAATTATATTAATTGGGATAATGGGTAGCTGAATTAATTCTCAGAAAATATCAATATGTCCTCTGATTCAGCATTGTTAATTTTTGATTGAGCATTTATGGTGTTTATCAGTTAAACGTGTCCCTATTTAACAATTATGTTAATTAGGATAATGGGTAACTGAATTAATTCTCAGAAAATATCAATATGTCCTCTGATTCAACATTAAAATTTTTGATTGAGCGTTTATTGTGTTTGGCAGTTAAACATGTCCCTATTTAGCAATTATATTAATAAGGATAATGGGTAACTGAATTAATTCTCAGAAAATATCAATATGTCCTCTGATTCAAATTGTTAATTTTTGATTGAGCGCTTATGGTGTTTGTCAGTTAAACGTGTCACTATTTAACAATTATATTAATAAGTATAATGTCAATGAAGGAGAGATACGGTAAAATATCTGCAACCAGAATTGGCCCAATGTTGTTGGAGAAAAGCCTGTTCCAATTTTATGATGATAATATTGTACATAATAAATATTGTGTTAAAATGTCCAAACGTAGCAAAAGAAAACTATTTTGATAAAAAGTTTAGATAAAAACAACTTTGTATATTAACCCTGATGAAGCCTCAAAGGCGAAACGTGGGATTAAAAAATTCTTTTATATATATATCTGGAGTATAAAGGTAGTTTTTTCTAAACTTTTTATCAAAATGTGTAAATTCCTCCAGTATGCAATACAAATTTTGAAAGACAACAACAACAACAAAACTATCCTTACAATCAATAGGATCGCTTTAAATACCTTAAAATTATGCACGGCTAGTTCTTATAGCTGAATACTAGAGGAAAAGGTAATGTAATTATCCCCAATTCACCCTTAAAAAGAAAAGTTGGCATTTCGAAAGTTCCTGGGTTATCGGGTTTCATATTTGGTAGCCCCCCCCCCCCAGTGGCACAGTGGTATGTCTGTGGACTTACAACGCTAGAATCCAGGCTTCGATACTCGTGGTGGACAGATAGCCAATTGGGTAGCTTTGTGCTTAATTACAAACAAACATATTTGGTAATTATTTGGGACTCATTATATGTCATGAATGGGTCTAAAGTTTTGCAACAAGGTATGGTTTTGAAATTAAAACATGTATTTTGAAGACTTTTGAATCCTCTTTCGAGATATTGTGATACCGTTTGACTTTCGTAAGTGTAAAAGCATTTCATTTCCAAAATTATATAAATGCGTTAAGTATGGTATAGACGACATCCACCTACTGTAGACCAACTCTCAAACGGAAGAGAGAAAATAACAGTTTATGTCATACAATATGGGGTAGAAATATCAATTGCTTTTCTCATATAAATAAGATTTGCGTATTTACAGTTTATATTGAATTATCTCTGTTGGTATAACTTTCTGTCTTGTATTCACACGGGCGTTTACCTATATGAGACAAGGGCAAGTAACGTAGGTTTCATTTGAACAATTTGTTTTTGAATTTCGCGCAAAGCTACACGAGGGCTATCTGCGCTAGCCGTCACTAATTTAGCAGTGTAAGACCAGAGGGAAGGCAGCTAGTCATCACCAGCCACCGCCAATCATTGGGCTACTCTTTTACCAACGAATAGTGGGATTGACTGTCACATTATAACGCTACCACGGCTAAAAGGGCGAGCATGTTTCGTGGGACGGGGATTCGAACCCACGACCCTCAGATTGCGAGTCGAGCGCCCTAGCCACCTGGCCATGCTGGGCTCTCATTTGAACAGAGGATTGTGTCTGGTTATAATACTGAATGAAATATAGTACTTGCCCAGACTTCTTTCTAAGTTGATTAGTCGATTTTATTATTTTATTAACAGTATCCTTGCATTGTCAAACCGATGACAGCGTTCCCGCGTTATCATACCGATAACAATATTCCCGTATTATCGTGATATTAAACGATAATACTGTTTCAGCACTATCGAAACAATAACAGTGTCCCTGCATTATCAAATGGATATTAGTGTCCCAGTATTATCAAACCCATAACACTCTCTCTACATCATTTCAAAATTTGTGTTTAAGTATTGAGATAATTAACTAAGATGTCATTGTAAACTACGTATAAAACAACAGTGTAAAAAAAACTTCTGTTGACGCTTGGCTTTACTTATCTCCGTAATACAAATGATCTCAAAATATCCTTTAAAAAAAACATTGGAAAAAAATGAATCAATTAAATTTATCCGTAGAAATATTGAAAGAACGAAATAATTTAAAATGGTTAAAATTTTAAGTATCTTCAGTGCCAAACTGCCGATAATGACCAAAACGTTACAAACTACATTTTAGAAGAGAAAATCAAATGGGAAAATTGGTTTCATTGGACTGTAAGTGAGGCAGAGGTGATCTTGTAGGGTTTTTACCTTGAGTAATTAATGATTAAAAAAAGTATACAGGATATAATTAAGAATAATAACTGTTTTAACACTTCTATAAGTGTTATTTTTACTAATGCAGCTGGTCAAGGTAAATGAAATCATCCAGCAGTAAGCGCCGTAGGAAACACGTATATTAATTAATTTGATATAAAACTAGCAGGTGACGATTTTCAATACTTACTATATATGTGAAATGCATTTTTAGGTTTCATTTCTTTTTATTAACTATAAAAGAACATCTTTTCTTAAATACCTCTACTTACGTTTTCCTAAGAATTTGCACTTCGCGTTGGAATTAATTAGATCATAAGTCTACATTTGATAAAGAAAAATAAAATATCTGTAATTTTTGCAAGTGAACCTAATATTTCTAACTCTTTTTGTTTTTGGTCCTTGTTTGGTCCAGGTGGTTTAGCATTAAATTAACGTATTTATATATTTTCTAAAAGTTTAATTTCAGAGACTAAAGAACTTTTAAAAATGTATAATATTTCAATACACGGAATAAATGTTTTTACTTATGTCTAAAAATTTTGCTTTACAGAAGTTGAGTCCGATAGGTTAAAACGATTTTGGAGCCTCGCCTCGTCGTTACACTTTATCTCGTTCTTTCTCGCGACTGTACATCTTAACAATAATTCTACAGAGTAGTTTCTATTGGAAAAGCTCCATCGTATGGCAGTCATGTCTAAATCAGACCTTTCCTCCCTGCCTGCTTTCCACAAGTTCCATCATCCATTTCAACAGTTCGATTGCATGGAGATCTATAGGCAGTTTGGCTGAAATATTTTTGTATGGAAGAGTATCAATATCTATATTATTCTCCAGCTGCTTTGATGTATGCGACGTTTAAACAAATATGTCGTGGAAGCTACGTGCGTATATGTCTCTTTTCCATGCGGACATCTTTTTTGATTATGTTGTGTACTGTTGTCAGAGATGCATTGACGGGTTTTTTTCATTGACCTTTCTGTTCATGGATTCTCACCTGCTACAGAACACGGCATTTTGCTTACGACTTATTACAGGTCTCTTTCTGGATGGTTATGGTACCCAAATCTATCTATAATCATTGGAGATGGCTGTTTCATTACCACCCCAAAAGCGACCAGCTTTTTTTTTTGGTGACAAAACACTAGCAATAAGATACCAATTAATGTCAAATATAGTTCTGATATATGTCGTTCCACAGCGGCTTTAAATCTGCTGTGATTGTCACGTGATTTGTAGATTTACATATTAAAATATTTTCCATATATAACGTACTCAACCATCTATACATCCATGTATCTTCGTTAACTCTATAACTGTTATCGCAATTATTTACGACATTTATCTTTTTTCATTTTGGAAATGAATAATATTGTATTCCATTTGTTAAATAATTCGTCATTTGCAAGTATTTACAAGCAAAGAAGGGATGAAGTTAGTTTAAATGGTTTGTTAATATATGCAACTCTTGCAGACTTTGCAGACCGTCGTAACTGAGTATTATTTTGTAGTTCAATAACATAATTAAATATTAAGATATTTTCAATATATTTGACCATATCAAATAGTGTCTAATAGCTTTTCATTCGAGGTTCGGTATGTTGTTAACCATAAAGCTACACAATGGGCTATCTGAGTTCTGCTCATCAGGTGTATCGAAACCCAATTTTTAGCAGACTTCCGCTGAGCCATTTTGTTTCTTTGTTATGGATTTCGCGCAAAGCTACACGAGGGCTATCTGCGCTAGCCATCCCTAATTTAGCAGTGTAAGACTAGAGGGAAGTGAGCTAGTCATCACCACCCACCGCCAACTCTTGGGCTACTCTTTTACCAACGAATAGTGGGAATGACCGTACATTATAACCCCCCCCCCCGGCTGAAAGGGCGAGCATGTTTGGTGGGACGGGGATTCGAACCCGTGACCCACAGATTGTAAGTCGAGCGCCCTAACCACCTGGCCATGCTGGGCCCGAGCCATTTTGGGTGCTTTTCATTTGATTAATAACACAGAGAAATGATCTCGTATAATGCGGGCAGAAATAAAACACAGAAATTCAACGTGATTTTCGTAAGAGCATAATTACCTGTTCTTTTACGTACGTTACAGTTTCTCACCTTACGATACAATCATTTAATCAGTTAATAACCAGAAATTGTCCACTGGTTTCAAGTCCCCCATATTACGAAGTTAAGTTTAATCTCTAGAAAGATTTATTTTCAAGTATAAAGAATGTACAAGCATCATTGTACTAATAATGTTTTAAAAGTTACGTGGACCAAAAAGGCACTGATGTTTGTGAATATTAGAAACTAACTGGGCCTATTCTAAATTATAGTAACACTACGCACAAACTCCTTCAAGCATGTACTTACAACTATGATTAACATGGAGATTACTTTTATAATAATGTTTTTTTATATATTTTTTACAGGCACCGTATATAAATATCAAATTAAGCGTTTTAAAGAGTGAAACGGGAATCGATTTAAATTACTTTAGATAACTATACATTAAATGACAAAGAATTGTGTCTCTCTCATTGCATAGAGAGAAAGTTTTAAAATGAATATTTCTTTAGCACCTTATACTTTCAACTACATTTTGATGGACAACTGAATTTCTAACAAAAAGGACGTTCTGTGGTTATTCCTAAAACATTTTTCATGACTCTACAGCAAGCCATGATTTTCAGTGTTTTATCATTTTATCTATTAAAATTATTTATTGACTACGGTCTATACAGAAAGCTGTGTTCTGTGTTTATTTGCTAGAACATGTTTTCATACTTCCAACAGCCCAACAAATCCTTATGCTGATTGGTTTGTTTACTGAATATTTACTGTATATAAAAAGTTGTATGTTCTATGTTTTATTTACTGACTATTAACTGTATAAAAGGTGTGTCTTCTATGATTTATTTACTGACTATTAACTGTATAAAAGGTGTGTCTTCTATGATTTATTTACTGACTATTAACTGTATAAAAGGTGTGTCTTCTATGATTTATTTACTGCCTACTATCAACGCAGAACATTTGCTAGCATATATTTAGTGTATAGTAAGTTGTGTTGTTCAGTGTTTTATGTGCTAGAATGAGTTTATTGACTACTGACTGTACATCATTTTATAGTGTTCTGCTATTTGCCAAAATGTGTTTATTGGCACTAAAGAGCAAACTAAATATTTTTGTTCTTTTAAACAGTGGATAGGGTTTTTGAAATACAGACACATTGTTACTAGAACATTAATATTTTTTTAAAAAAACAATGGATACGGTGTCAATAAAACATTATTGATTTTGTCAAACAATCTATGCTTTGTTACTAAATATGTAGCTATTGGGATATGCACGAGAAATACTAACAACGTTCTGACATCAGGAACCATAGGGCGATATTTGCTTTGCTTATTTGCCATATTAGCCATTCACCAATTTTGTGAAACTAACTACCTTTGCAACAAACCTAAGGCAAAAGATTAGTGCCTTGTTATATACAGAAAATTTATTGTTATTTTGATTGCACTGAGTTTGGTTAATCAACGTTAAACATTAACTTCAGATTCGTCAAGGATAAGAGAAATCTAGCAAATAAATTGATTTGTTAAGATGTTAATGAATAGAGGAACAAAAAAATATGGAATCAAGAAGTTTGATAAAAAAAAAAGAGTTTGAAGAAGTATGCTAACACTTTTCCAATAAACTGTGCTTAAGTATTTTTTTCCACACACTTTCAACATGCCATAAAAAAATTAACATTGTTTACAAGAAAATAACGCTCCTCCAGTAGCACAGGGGCATGTCTGTGGATTTACATCACTTGAAACCGGATTTCGATACCCGTGGCGGGCAGAGCACAGTTAGCCCATCGTGTAGCTTTGTGATTAATTATAAAAAAACTAACACATTTGCCATTTTCGTACTATATTTTAAAGCCTTTTAATTAATTTCTTTTTTTAAAGAAATATATATGGGTTTATTTGTTGTACTTAAGCACAAAGGTATGTCCGCAGACATACCGCTGAGCCACTGGGGGGGGGGCGAATATAATATGTAAAATTTATTATTAACAAAACTTAAGTAGAGACACTTTTTTTTGGCCTTTTCTGCTTTGTCAGAATACTTTCTAATTAATTTCCCAGGCTTCGTGAATCCTTCAATATCTTTTAATCGAGGAGTGTTTCGTTTAATATTCATTGAGAACACACGAACAAACTTAATTTTCATTTCTGTAATACTTGAAACATTTTACAATTGTTTTACAATTTTACAATGGTTTGTTTGGAGTTACGCGAGGGCCATCTGCGCTCGCCGTCCCTAATTTAACAGTGAAAGACTAGAGGTAGGGCAGTTAGTCATCACCACCCACTGCCAACTTTTGGGATACTCTTTTACCAAAGAATAGGGGGATTAACCGTCACACTATAACGCCCCCACGGCTGAAAGTGCGAACATGTTTGATGGGACGGGGATTCAAACCCGTGACCCTCAGATTGCGAGTCGAGCGCCCTACAAGAAAAACCAGTTTTGATGGTTAATAATGATTGGAAAAGTCTTTATTGAATTACTGGAACAAATAATCAATTAAATTATTAAATAAAAACAATGTTATTAATTGAATGAGAAACACAGTGTTACTAAAGTATTATATAGTTTCGTTTGAATTTACTTATTGATTATAAGTACTGTTTTTAGAAATTACAGCTTTTACAGTAAGGAAGGATATTTCTTTAAAGCAGGTACAACGTTTCAATCACTGATGCGATAATTATCAAGTACACGTTAAAAACTGTTACTTGAAATGTCCTAACTGCTTAAAGAAATATTCTTCCTTTCCGTAAAAGCTGTAAGCTGTAAAAAAATAAAAAAATTATAAGTTTTTGTAAACACACCTTCACTAAAACATCATTCTTCTTTAAAGAATAGATATTTTGTCCATAAGGTGTTTTTTAAACAACTGACACAGTAGTCTTTAAAGTTGTGGTTATTTTATGAACATATGTTGAATTTGTCAAAGCATTTGTTACATCTAGAACTTTGCCCTATTTGCTAGAAATCATCATAAATATTACAAAACGTTGTCATAAAATTACGTTAATGCTGTGAAAATTGTTTACTTATTACAGACTCCAAACAACGAACATAGTTTTTTTTTTAGGTTCACGAGCCCCCCAGTAGCACAGCGGTATGTCTGCGGACTTACAACGCTAGAATCCGGGTTTCGATACCCGTGGTGGGCAGAGCACAGATAGCCCATTGTGTAGCTTTGTGCTTAATTTCAAATAAATAAATAAATAGGTTCACAAAGATTAGAAAAACTAAAAAAAAAACCTGGAACAATTATAGCAGTTCGGTAGAATTAGCTAGATTGTTACTTACGGTGAAATTGTTCTGAACTCAGTGGTTGATTCAAATAATCTTCGGTACTTTCTTTTTTTGAAGTTGTTATTGAGGTTTTTGGAGGATGGGTGAGCCTTACGGTGTGAAAGATGAACAATCTCTGTAATAATAATAATGCTACCCCGGTCTTATTTATATAAATCACAACGGTTTTTTTTATAAACTCTACCCACACACTGTAAGCCTAGTCGTCCACTGGCTATACGTCAGAAGTAGTACGTCACAAATTTTTAGCCAATAAGCAAACATGTAGGAGGGAAATTGCAAAGAGAAACAAGATGATGTTAAAGTGGACAAAATGCTGTAAAAGATCGGTATATCGTAGGACATCTAGCCTGATAAATTATAGTCGATTGATATTTCTTTGTACCATTTTCTACTTAATTAAATGTTCTATTATAATTTTGATGGATGATGTTATAATGGCTCATATGTACAATGAAATGTATCATTCAAGCTTCATGGTTAGTGTCTATAAGGTTGAGTAAAACCTGATTATTACACTTTAAGAAAGTGAAAGCTCGATTTTAATAAATTACACTATATCATTTACATGCTACAAAAACGTATCGAATCATTTTTATTTGTATTAGAGGAAATAATTAATTTACATTCGTTCAGTTGAAATTTAAAGCTTTAAAATACAAAATTTTGTACAAGCTACAACTGAACTCTTCCATAAAAAAATGATTATGTTCTTCTATAACAACACAAATCTGTAGATATATTTTGTGGACAACATAGTATTAATAAACTAATTTATTGTTTAGTTAAAACGTAAAAACTGGGTTTCGATACCTGTGGTGGGCACAGCATATATAGCCCATTGTTTAGCTGTGTGCTTAACAACGAACAAAGAAACAAATACTTAAAACTTCTTACTGTGGTCACGAATACACATGGGTGATAAGTTTACTGTTATCTTGATGTGTTTGTGGTATATAAGATGTTCCCTCCTTTAAAAAAAACCAATGGTTTCTTTATTTTCTTATAGTTTGATTGTTATTTCCTTGTTTATTGTAATACCCAAGAAATACAAATTACGATTAGTTTGTGGTAGATGGAAAAAAAAAATGTCGTGTTCTTTATTTATACTACTCATTCAAATTAAAGGCTACAAACTCTGTAGCCGAGGCAGTTTTTGGAGTTGATAAACACCTCGCATACATAATCGTAGGCAGGTCATATTGTGAAAATGCAGTTATCTACACTCTACAAATAACGTTTCATAGTACATAAAATAACATTAGTTTTCTTTTTATATATATAATAGCTATAATGTGTTAGAACGTTTCGTGGAAGTTACAATTCTTTCAAAATGGTAACTAAGAGAATATTATTACATTTTAAATGGTAACTAGGGGAATATTACTACATTTTCCAAGGAATAATAGTTTGGATTTTTGTTTGCTTTCACTTTTACCTTTACAGTACACGCTATGTTATATATATATAAATCAAAAACACCTTAGGTGTGAAGAAAAGGTGCGGCCAAAAAAGGATTGAATGTGCGACTTAAAACAATGAAATCAAAATTGGCGGCCAAACTGGTAATTATACTTATAGCGTTGATAAGAATTCTACAGCAAATATTTATTCATTAGTTAACCAGGCTGCGTTTTTTGTCCAACTTGAGGCATGATGGTGGGTAAAACAAAAGATGCGGCCTAGCTAACTAATGAATGAATATTTGCTGTAAAATTCTTATCGATGTTTCAGCTTTTACACCTAGTTTCAGAAGTAGTTGGCTTTACGTCTATCAGGTGGCAATTTTTCTGTAATGTACTTTATCATGTTGCAGCGATTTTAATACCCCGTATTCTTCCTCGTACTCATAGTTTAAAATGTCTTAAACATAGTACTTCATTATCCAGAGATTTTATTTCATTTACTTGGTTTCAGTCCTAAATGTACAAAACGAGACAACGTTGTTTTGTCAGAAGAACTGTACAACAAATTTTGTTAATGTTTTATCGAGGGTTTGTATTAAAAATAAAACATATTGCATGTTTCCAAGGTAAAGAACATTATTTTATTTATGATAATTACCACTTATATATACATATAATTTCCCCCCTAAATGTTTATATCGAGATAATCACGTTTTCATTTTATTTTTTAGGGTTTTCTTACTTCTTTAATCAAATCGTTTTTAAATTTGTATTAGAAAGTCTTTTCTTGAGTTTGTTTTATTAGGCTTAAGATCAGTAAAAAAAGATTGTGTTCTACAATGTTTATAGCCACATTTCCTCAGATTCTTCCAACACTGAATAAAATACATAAATTTTACACCTTAAGAGACTAAAAGAGAGAGAGAGAAGCCATTAAAAGAGTGTCCAAATAGTTCAAAGGTACTCTTCTTCCTATTATCTTCAAGAATCCACTTAGGTTAAGCTTAAGACGTTTTTAGGTGAGCTAATAATAAACCCAACAACCAGGATTGAATCCTAAACAAATATATATATTTTTCTTTACCGTTAGAATACCAAAATCTTAGAATATCATATAAAACAGTGTACTAAAGCGTGTCATGTGAAGATAATAGTTATTTACACTATTCATATGTGCAGTAAGTCTTTTTGACCAAGAATAATGCTATAAACCTAATCTGCTTTCAAAATATAAGGATTTAGTTTTGATACATTTTGTGTTAAACTGTAATATTTAGAGCTTTTATTTTGCATAGTTTGAATTCCCACATCCACAACAACAAAACAAAAAATACACGACTGTCAGGTTGCTTGTACATTTCGACGTATTTTAAGCTAAAGTAAATGTTTTACTAACAAATAAGTTTGACGAAATTATGATAATACTTACATTTCACGCCGTTGGGACATGATTCTTTAGAATTACGAAACGTTCTTCAGCCAAGTTTCTGGTCAACGGTCCTCACTTCTTTTTCCGTTGTCACGAGTACACTAGATAGCTACTGTGGATACAAGAGTCAAAAATTTGAGACTGGTGTTACCGAGAACTCAGCTCAGGTTCAGCTGTGGGTACATGACAAGAGCGACAATCAATATCGCTATTAAGTTAACCGTTTCAGACAGCGGATGTTGTCAACAGGTTATCTTCTCTCTGGTCTACAGGTTAAAATTACGGACTGATGTGCTTGAACCATCTGACCTGGCCATTTAGTTAGTGTGTAACATAAGGTATCGTTCATACGGTTTCTTTGTTTTCAAATATTTGATAAATGGTTAATCGAGTGTTATCTGCGCCAGCGGTCCTTAATTTTAAACTGATAGTTTGGTTTCTTTTGAATTTAGCGCAAAGCTACACGTGGGCTATCTGCGCTAGCCGTCCCTAATTTAGCAGTGTAAGACTAGAGGGAAGGCAGCTAGTCATCACCACCCACCGCCAACTCTTGGGCTACTCTTTTACCAACGAATAGTGGGATTGACCGTCACATTATAACGCCCCCACGGCTGAAAGGGCGAGCATGTTTGGTGGGACGGGGATTCGAACCCGCGACCCGTAGATTGCAAGTTGAGCGTCCTAACCACCTGGCCATGCCGGGCCTTGAACTTATAGACTATAGGGAAGGATCTCAACAACACCAACCGCTAACTCTTTGGTTACTCTTGTCTCACCGAATAGCGGAATTTGACCACCTCCTTTATAATGTAATTACTGTTTCAAAGTGCTAAATGTGATATTTAAACTTACAAATCTATAGTGAGGCACGTTAACCACTGGGTCACACTCGGCGCAATAACACATTGACATAAATCTAATTTAAAATATAAAATTAGATTAGAAAACAAATATACCTACTCCAATAAAAGAAAGTATACGCTACTTTTCTTAACAACTGATTCCGATTCTCTAGTTTCGTCTAGTTTCAGAAGTTCGCTGTGGGTGTTGTTGACCAGCTGCTTTCCTTCTAGCCAATCACTTCAGGAATTCGCGGAAGGTGCAGTTGATCAGCTGCTTTACCTCTAGCCTATCAGTTCAGGAGTTCGCGGTGGATGATGTTGACCAGCTGCTTTCCTTCTCGCCTATTAGAGGTGGCTAGCAAACATAGTCATTGTGCAGCTTTGCGCGAATATTCGAAAACGAACAAACTTAATTATTCAGAAGGTACCTTTTACTTATTTTTTGACAACAGATCTTTATTAAACCCCTCAGTTTCTACCATGTGTTCATATTTTCTGACGACGCATCTTCATTTACCTCGCACTTTTTACTCTATCTCGCAATCTATGACAACGAATGTTAATTAATCTCCTACTTTTAACTCGCTGTCGTATTCTCTGACAACGATTATTCATTAAACTCTTACTTTTAACCATGGTTTTATATTTTCTGACGAGAGATCTTCATTAA
>NW_013665769.1:717985-721566 GCF_000517525.1 Limulus polyphemus
AGACTATGTTTATGTCTATATTTGGAACTATATATGGATTTTGATTGGGTTATAACGCCATATCTCAAGTTCCATACTCAAAATGTTCATAGTAAATGTACGATTCATCCATATACAAAAAACATTATAAAAATTAAGCATCTATTTCCCTCATCTTCACTTTGAAACATTATAACTGTTATTGTTTATGCTGTGTAGGATTCTTGATAAATTTCAACCATTTCTTTAGCTGTCCGACTGGGGGACCAATATTGCGGAGAGTATCTGAGCCCCCAGTGGCACAGCGGTAAGTCTTCGGACTTACAACACTAAAAACAGATAGCCCATTGTGCAGTTTTGTGCTTAATTCCAAACAAACAAACATTAACTGAAGAGACAAGTATTCCAAAGCTGTATGTGCATACCACATTTTCAGTTATTTCATCCCAACTTTACTTGTTTGTATATTTTTCACATAAGTTACATGTTTAAGTTTTTTTTCTTAGACCGCAATTTCTTTGTTTACAAGAATTCTCATAACTGTTTTGTGGTGCTGATAAATTTGTCTGTACCGTTGTAAGTCTGTTAAATTGGTTTGATATAAATGTACATATACAGCATTTGAAATAAGGTGCTTTACATAAATACATAAGTCACAATAAATGAGTAGTTGTAATTAAATGAATAATAAAATATTACAGAAAATGCAAAATTAATGCCAATAAATTATACATTGCATTAATTAGTTTATGTTTTCTTTCATAGATTATCTAGGCAAGGTATTCATAATTAAATTTAGTTGAATGGACGGCAACTGCCTGTTGTAGAAGCACAAATGTAGATGACTACGTTTCAAACGTTTTCCCATACACTTGTGTTTCTACAACAGGCTGTTGGCATCCATTCAACTAGATTTTATGTTTTATGTTTGCTTTAAACAGAGCGGGGCACCTTATGTTTTACGCTACAATGTAAGATTGTTAAATATTTTTGACAAATATCCTATATTAATTCCCAAAATACAACCATGCTTTTTGTTTGCCTTTTGATCTTTTCATTTACCATATAAGCCTACACATCCTTAATTAAATTCATATCGGGAACTTGTTCAGATATAGCCATAGTTGCAAGAGTTCCATTCGCTTCTATTTTCTTTCACTGCCCATGCATGCTTGGAATCACTGTTTTGGTGGAAAGTTTGTTTTGTTTATTTTGAATTTCGCGCAAAGCTACACGAGGGGAATCTGCGCTAGACGTCCCTAATTTAGCAGTGAAAGACTAGGGGGAAGGCAACTAGTCGTCACCACCCACGGCCAATACTTGGGCTATTTTTTACCAACGAATAGTGGGATTGACCGTCACATTATAACGCACCCACGTCTGAAAAAGCAACCATGTTTGGTGAGAAAGGGATTCGAACCCACGACCCCATGATTGCGAGTCGTGTGGCATAACCACCTGGCCATGTCGGTGCTTTTGATGGAAAGTGAACACATTCACCTTATTTCAACATTTAGTAGGATGGTATCGGTTTTATTGCTTTGTAATGCTATTTACCTTATTTCAACATTTGGTAAGATGGTGTTGGTTTCAGTAATCTTATTTACCTTATTTCAGGATTAGGTAGGATGGTATCAGTTTTGCAATGTTATTTTCCTTGTTTCAGCAATAGGGAGGACGGTATCGATTTTTTTGGTAATGTTATTTACCTTATTTCAACATTTGGTAGGATGGTGTTAGTTTTATTGTTTTCTAATATTATTCACCTTATTTCCTTATTAGGTTGGATGGTATCGCTTTCGTAATGTTATTCACCTAATTTCAGTATTTGGTAGGATGGTGTCGGTTTCAGTAATCTTATTTACCTTATTTCAGCATTAGGGAGGACGGTATCGATTTTTTTTGTAATGTTATTTACCTTATTTCAACATTAGGTAGGATGGTATCGGTTTTATTGTTTTGTAATGTGATTTACCTTATTTCAACATTTGGTAGGATGGTGTCAGTTTTGTAATGCTATTTACCTTATTTCAACATTTGGTAGGATGGTATCAGTTTTGTAATGCTATTTACCTTATTTCAACATTTGGTTGGATGGTGTCGGTTTCAGTAATCTTACTTATCTTATCTCAACATTATGTAGGATGATATCGGTTTTGTAGTGTTATTTACCTTATGTCAGCATTAGCTAGGATGGTATCGGTTTTGTAGTGTTATTTACCTTATTTCAGCATTAGATAGGATGGTATCGTTTTTGTTGTTTTGTGGTGCTATTTACATCATTTAAACACTAGGTAGAATGGTATCGGTTTTGATGTTTTGTGGTGTTATTTACATCATTTAAACATTAGGTAGAATGGTATCGGTTTTGATGTTTTGTGGTGTTATTTACCTTATTTAAAAATTAGGTAAGATGGCATGGGTTTAAGTAATTTTATTTACCTTATCTCAACATTAGGTAGAATGGTATCGGTTTTGTAATATTATTTATCTTATTTCAATATAAGTTTTTTTTTGTAATGTTATTTACCTTATTTCAACATTTGGTAGGATGGAGTCAGTCTTGCTGTTTTGTAAAGTTATTCACCTTATTTCCGCATTAGGGAAGACGGTATCGATTTTTTGGTAATGTTATTCACCTTATTTCAGTATTTGGTAGGATGGTATCGGTTTTATTGTTTTGTTATGTTGTTCACCTTATTTCCACATTTGGTAGGATTGTATAGGTTTTGTAATGTTATTTACCTTCTTTAAATATTTGGTAGGATGGTATTTGTTTTATAATGTAATGTACCCTATTTGAATATCGTGTAGGATGATATCAGGTTTATTGTTTTGCAATGTTATTCACCTTATTTTTACATTTGGTAGGATGGTGTTAGTTTTGTAATGTTATTCACCTTATTTCAACATCTGTTTGGATGGTGTCGGATTTGTAATGTTATTCACCTTATTTCAACATTTGGTCGGATGATATCTGTTTTATAATGTAATGTATCTTAATTCAACACTAGGTAGGGTGGTATCAGTTTTGTTGTTTTTAATGGTATTTACCTTATTTCAACATTTTGTAGGATGGTATAGGTTTTGTTGTTTTGTAATGTTATTTACCTTATTTCAATATTTGGTAGGATAGTATCGGCTTAGTAGGTTTATAATGTTTTTAACCCATTCAATTATCACTGAAAGTAGAAAATTCTTATAAAACCATTCCACCTTCACCCTAAAGATAACTACAATGTCATATACGTTTTTAAAATATATATAGTGCATAACCAACATACTAGTTTTATCCATCTCGTTCTCATGTGCTAAATCTCTCTCTCCTTCTTTTTCTATATATGAAGATATAGAGAGTGACCTTGGGAATTTTAAGATGACAGATATGTTTAATATTGACAAAAGCTCTATTCTAATTCTCAATATATATACATGTATATATTGGTGTACTTTGGTGACAGATTTTCTTGTAGGCAGATTTTGTTAAACAAGACCGATGTCTGTAGGTTATTCTTACTACGTAAGAAGTAAACTAACGTAACAACGATACGTCGTTACGTTTACTTAAACTAACTTACGTCTACTACTAGTATATATATATA
>NW_013665769.1:721948-724430 GCF_000517525.1 Limulus polyphemus
AAGGTTATCTTTCTTCGTCATATGATTTTTACTAAACTAGCCGTATTTAATACACGTTGTTCAGTGTCTGACATAAATATTATTGTTATTACACTTGTACTGAAAACATACTTTTGATAAACTTGTAAGGATTGAAATTTTATTTGACAAAGATCGACAGTTATTGCATTCCCGTGTTGTTACTTGCTGAAAACTTTATTTCGAATTAGATATTAACGATAATGGTAAACATGTGTTGTTTTTATGTGATTAATATGCATTCTTATATTCAATATTCATCCTGCTTATGATTTCTACGTTAATTTAGCATACATATATATTCTGTAACGCAGGTCTTCCAGTGAAAAGATTATTGAGTTGACATTATTCTGAATGTGGTTTTATACATGTTATTGTATGGTTTCGTATTCAACATTGTTTGGGATTACTTTAGCCTTTATCTTTTTCATTAGAAAACGTTCAAATATTTCCAGCCTGGAAAATGTCACTAAACACTGCTTTAAAGCTTTTTGTAAAAGTATTTCAGTTTTACTAGACATTCACACAACTATGCAAAGTATAACATTTAGCTTTTTGATAAAATATACTTAATATGATAAGCAAGATGAAAGTAAAATCTTAACGTTGAGAAAAGAAATATTTAATAGTGTTCTTGACTGATATTTGTCTCAAGGGATTTTATTCAGACGTTATAAATATGTATTTCCAATAGTAGGTCAGAAAACAATACTACGTCTGAAACGCATTCCTAAGAGGATTTCAAATGTATTTCAAGGAAGAATAGATATCAGTATATAAATATTCCTAGATACATGTATATCGATAGAAACACAGTTTCATGAAAACCATTTTTAAGTTATTTCCTAAGTTAATACTTAACGTGAAACTTCAGATATTTCTGACGTTTTTTTAACAAAATTGTCTTAGGATTATCGCGGTTAGGAACGACTGAAGAAATATCTTAAGAACACGAAGTATCGGGAATACATAGATCTTTTAAACCAAATCGGATAGTAGTCCAGTAGAAATTGACATAATTGATCTTAGAAAAACACGTAGGTTCAAGAAGTCTTTATAGAAATGAATAAAAACCTCACAACACGATCGCTTTCGAAAGGAGGACTTTCATCTTCAGGGGCATACTGGGAAAGCGCTCGTGTTATGAGGTTTTTATTCATTTATACCAAGAAATCGAGATACTATATGGCCAACCCGGACATTTTCCATAACAACTAAGTTTTAATCTTAAGACATGCATATGAGTATCTGAAAGCTACAGAAAAAATTCACACAAATTCTCACATGGGAAAATAGTTTTTTTTTTTTTGCAGATCAAAGATAGGCCTATACAACGCATTTTTTGTGTCAAAAGACTACTATTAAACATTGAATCAGTACAGCAAAGGTTTTTGCACTGAGTTTTATTCATAATAATGATAAAATAAAACCATCTAAAATAATTGTTTATATGATTTTGTAAGAAAAATTGAAACTTCAATATTGTACGACATTGAGGCTTAGAAACCTTCGGAGCTTTAAGGTGAATGTGACAGACATATTTAATATTGACGAAAGCTCTTTTCTAAGACTCAAACGAAAACAGGCACTGGTGATTGTATTCGAGGATAACTATAGTAATTTAATATTATGATTTAAATTTAATAACCACTTATGAATACACAGATATTTAATGAGTTAATACAACGAACGGCAAATGACTTTCTGAAAAGAGTACTTCAGGACAAAGCAAAAAGACAATCGCGACTAGTGTTGTTAATATTAATGCTCAGCTGCTGTTTGTAACACTACTACTGCTGCTTCTTCTGTTGCTATTAATATACTATTATTGCTGCTTCTGTTCTTGCTGCTATTACTGCTTTTGCTTCAGTTACTTGCATTAATTTTGTTTCTTTTCATTACAGATAATACATCACCATATCTTTGTGTAGTTTGTGGTGGTACAATTAGGTCCAGAGACTTGAGGCATCACATAAGTGTGGAAACGAGGTTCAACGGATAGTGCAGTCATCGCCTTCTGAAAAGTACCACGTGCATGACAAGTGCTACAAGGCTTACACGCTAGCAAGAAACGTAGAACAAGCTCAACACAGTATTGCTGGGCTTAACAATTATAAAATGTAATTCCTAAACCCCAAGACTAAAGTCTGATGGAAGTGTGATGAAAACCCAGAACCAGCGAAGCATTTGCTTCAAATAAGTACAGGCAGAGTGTATGACGACTGTGCTCTGATTCTCCACATTCCGTGGTCCGAAGTTGGAAGAATGGACACAGTGTTTGACTTTTTGGTATCTGCTGTAGTACGAACAAAGCAAATGAACAGTTCTGTATGGGTGATCTTCGATAGCTTGTTTGTGTTGAATTTCGCGCAAACTACGCGAGAGCTATCTGCGCTAGCCGTCCCTAATTTAGCAGTGAAAGACTAGAGGGAAGGCAGCTAGTCATCACCACCCATCGCCAACT
>NW_013665769.1:724652-735474 GCF_000517525.1 Limulus polyphemus
AGATTGCGAGTCGAGCATTCTAGCCACCTGGCCATTGCCGGGCCAAGACTAGAGGGAAGACAGCTAGTTTTCATCACTCACCACCAGCTCTTATGCTACTCTTTTTCCAACGAATAGTGGAATTGACCGTCACATTATAACGCCCCCATGGCTAAAAGGTCGAGCATCTTTGATAGGACGGGGATTCGAATCCGCGACCCTGAGATTGCGAGTGAAGTGCCTTAGCCACTTGGCCATGCCGGGCCTCTTCGATAGCTATGAAGTAGAAACAACAAAAGGTCCGGAACAGAAGAAACGGTGACTACAGCAAATATAATGTGCTGGCATGGTGATCAACAACAATACCCTAGTTCCCATGGTGATCAACAACAATACCCCACTTCCTACAGACAATGCACCATTTTTTATCGAACAAACGTAATGAACAAAACTTCTTTATCCTGCTGACAACTCACTTTAACTCAGCTGGAATCAACGTCGATGATGTAGGACAGGAAGAAGATGCCGACGCGGAGTTATTTCGAAAGGCACTTGAACAGGTAGTTGTCGCAGCTGACGACACAGATATTCTAATATTGCTATTGCATCACGCAGATCATTCAGCAGATATTTTCCTACATACAAAGTAGCAGTCCATTTCACTGAAAATAGCAATAGAAGTTATCGGGAGAGAGTTATGCATGTGCTTACCTTTTGCTCATGTTATGTCTGGATGCGACACGGCTTCATCTTTGTATGGAATGGGTACAAGTTAGGGATTACAAAATGCTTCAATCGTCACAACAATGGCATTCAGAAGTACCCAATTGCAGGGACACGTCTTCATCTTTGTATGGAATGGGTACAAGTTGTATGGGTACAAGTTGAATGGGTACAATTGCAGGGACACGTCTTCATCAAACGATTTGCTAAAGGGACACGATGAGAAGTTTATGCACGTTCTCTACACGGACAGTGCCAAATCCAAATATTTAGATGAACTGCGATACTTGATGGTGATATCCGAATTTTGTTCCATGCCTACAACAAACAGGGTAGCCTACTTCCACATTCTTCAAGTTCATCACCAAGTCATACTTGCTGTCATTTGAAGACTGTGCTAAATATGGATACAAGGTAGAAGATGGTTCCGTTTTACCTGTAATCACCGATAAAGCTGCAGCACCCAATGGAACTTCTTACAGATGTTAGACGTTCGTGTAAGAACAGCCAACGACTATGTGTGTCATGTGGATGTTTCAAGAAAGGCATCACTTGTAGTATTCATTGCAAGTGTGAAGCACAATGCCAAAACTCTTCTAGCAACGTTGATGACGAAGAACTTGGCTGATTAATGTAGATGTTTACGTGTATCATCTGACTCTTGTCATGCTTATTGATGTACTTATTAGTGTTCGTAATAAAGTTAGTGTGCTGTTTAACGTTCTGTTGCTGTATGTCTTTTAGAACATTGTCAGCTTTAAAACATGTGTAATTCTATTCTAAGTGTTTATCTTATATTCGACAAAACGGAATTTGATCTTGTTTTGAATTCTGAAATTATTATTTTCTCTTCTTGTTTTGTCCACCATTGAGAAGCTTTTTCGTTATTTTATTAGGCATTGTGGTGTCCATAGTTTTCCAAATTGTATTGAATAATGACGTTTTTGGTAAAAAGGCGAGAGTTTGCAAATGAAAGTTTATCTTGTTTTCAATTCTGGAATTATTATTCTCGCTTTTCTTACTCGTTTTGTCCGCCAAGGAGGAACATTTTGTTGTTTTTTTAAAAGACAACTCATGTCCATATATTCGAAGACTTAATTATATAACTGATGTTTTCAAAGACATCACATGCATATACTTTGACTTGCCCATAATATTATACCTCCACGTGTGAATTTTTGTCACGTAATATTGACATCATATAAAAGTCCATACAGCATGTCAATTTCTACTGGACTATAGTCAGTTATGTTAAATTGAATTTGTACAAAATGTCCCAACGTTTTATTACCACAAATTTTAGTATTCATGAGTGTAACATACTCATCTTTTTTTATTTGAACGTGTTTTTTTTTCAATTAATTTAGAAAAATTAATAATCTAAACACTGTAAATCATCATAGAATACTGTTTCAAGCCACAATATTTATTCAGTCTTGTCTAGCAACGGTCCATTTTTTTCCACATACAAATAAAGTTAACTTAAAAACAATTTTAATGTATTAGCGTAAAATAAAAATAACCCTTATATTGAATTTTATGTGGCGGTCATGTGTATTTCTATCATATGACACCTATTTACCCATCGCAAAGTTAGGAAAGAACTTAAGAAGGTTCCTAAGGCATAAAACACGCTAAGTAAATCGATCTTTCCTAAGTTCTGGCTCAAGATTGACTTCTTTCATAAAACTGACCCCCGCTATAAATTGGTTTATATAATTCTTTCAAGGCTCATTTGAAGATTTAATTAAAGCGACTTATAGTATTCATATAACTTATAAGTTCACTTTACATGTAACACTGTGGGTACTATAGACTATATTGAATCCTCTAAGAAGAACCTAAAAGCTGCTAGTGACGTATATAGAAACTTTAAGTCAAACCTTAGAACAAAATCTATATATTGACTTCGAAGTTGATATATACTTACCAATATCCATTGATAATACTAATATTACTGGTTATAAAATAACGCACTAGATCAGATACTACCTTATAGTTTTATCGTGATTTCTCGCTTGTAAATACGACTTAAAAATGTTTTTAATTAGCATGCAAACATAGTTATGAAGAGCCTTCGAAATATCTTTAGCCATATTTCTAATGAGAAATATTACTAAGTTTAAACAAAAATACAATACAGATTGGTTTCCTTATTAAACTAGTATTTCGATGAAAACTGTTTCGTTGCTATCTTATTCTTGAGGAAATAATTGTAAATATTATTTCAGAGTGACTAAAATAAACACACGAAAATGGAATATAATGAAGAATACCAACAAGCGGCACAACGTACTGTATTATACAAGTTACGTTGTTTGTTGCCCCCTAGTGGCACAGCGGTATGTCTGCGGACTTACAACGCTAGAAACCGAGTTTCAATACCAGTGGTTGGCAGAGCACAGATAGCCCTTGTGTAGCTTTATGCATAATAAAAAAAACAAATATTGTTTGTTGCTTTGTAATTAAGCACAAAGCAACACAATGGGCTATCTGTGCTCTGCCCACCACGGGTATCAAAACCTGGATTCTAGCGTTATAATTCCGCAGACATACCGCTGTGCCACTGGGGATTACAAGTTACATTTAGCCTGTTTTTGTAAATATGGATTTGCAAAGAAATAGTATATAACTAGTTTGAGCATAAAGTAACATTACTGAATAGAAGTTGTAAGGTTTCAAACTTCTGCATAAAAATATCGAATGTCTCTAGTAGTTTAAAAATTAAAGTGTCATGTACTCAAGTTTATGTTTAGAATGTTTACTTTGTGGTCATATTCAATTGAATATGCTATTGAAGTCTAACTTCATTGCCTTTTGTTAGACATGCGCAGTCTTTTCACTTAAATAACCGAACCTAGATATTTGTTATATTATATTGGCAAATACAATCAAAATACAATAGAAAAGAAACAAGAGAGCCTTGCAGAAAAAAGCACTATTGTATAAACATGTTTTAAAATTATAGTTCTTTATGATATTATTTTTCTGAAATATATTATTTGACTGATAATTGTCTAAGTTTTACGGAATAAAACGTTTTACTACTAACTTTTGAAAACTAAGACCAGCAAAGTTGTTATACTAAAAGAAACCGAGTTATGAAATCTGCTTACTGGAAATTACTAATGAGTCAGTAAAATAAATAAAAAATAAAATACGTGCTAATATCACTGGCATTCTTATTGGGATTGTTCATAAACAGGTCAAAACAATTCAACTTTTATTTATAAGCCAAGTAGGAAAAAATTAAGGAGAGTAAGGAAAATTAATGTGTGTAATATAAAATATGCCCTCATAGAAGTGTATTAATTTTCATTATTTTGGCATATGACCTGGTATTACTTTAGTTATTTTTTCAGATCGTCATATTATAAGTATTCATGTAAATGACGAAATGTGTCTTATTTATGTAGAATAGAATCCACGTTCCTGTATAGAAAAAAGAAGAATACTGTTGAAACCTGAAAGTGACTTGATATACGTTCTAGTATATAACATGATTAGCTGTTCAAGTGTCACAATGACTATATATATTCCAGCATATAAAATGAACAGGTGCCGAAGTGTGTCATTCACTATATACGTTCCTGTTTATAAAATGATCAGCTCTTCAAGTGTCACAATAACTATATATACATTCCTGTCATAAAATAGACAGCTGTTCAAGTGTCACAATGACTACATTTACATTTCTGTTTATAAAATAGGCAGCTGTTGAAGTGTCACAATGATTACATATATATTCCTGTTATAAAATAGGCAGATGTTGAAGTGTCACAATGATTACATAAACATTCCTGTTAAAGAATGTATATGTAATCATTGTGACACTTCAACAGCTGCCTATTTTATAACACGAATGTATATGTAATCATTGTGACACTTCAACAGCTGCCTATTTTAGTTATAAAATAGGCAGCTGTTGAAGTGTCACAATGATTACATATACATTCCTGTTATAAAGTAGGCAGCTGTTGAAGTGTCACAATGATTACATATACATTCATGTATATAAAATGATCGGCTGTTAAGGTGTGATAATGAATATATATATATATACATTAGCGTATAGCCCCTCAAAAATGACGGGGCAAGTACTACCATCCCCACCCCATAGTATACCATAACCTCACATTTCATAGCTAACTGAAATAAACAAATTTTGCGAAATCAAGCTTGACCAACAAAGAGGCAAAAAAGTGCAATCGAGGCAGTCAAACGTCGGTAAAGACCTTTATGAGCCAATCAAAATTAAGATAATACATGAAATGAATTTGTGGCATATTCATAGAATAATTATTGCAACAAAACTGGAAAAAATATTTCTTAATTTATTCTCCGTTGATTGAAAAGGTTTGTGTTTTTATTAAAACTTTGGTAATATAACAGAAAATAGCTTAATTTAGAAACGACATAAGTTTAAAATTGAATCGATATTTTTACTTTCATGATACATTTTGTGCACTTGGCCCTATGATAGGTGATCCAAACACTCACTACACTTATAAGGTTTCAAGGCACACACCGACACGGTCCCCTTGCACTCCCGTCACTAAAATCGTAATGGTCAGACAGTAATCGAATTATCCTATCTCGATAAAAGCACTTTGGTTTTTATGATCCCTCCTATTTCGAGAAATCAAGAGTGAATTGACGTGACACACACTGGCTTTCACATAGGTTAGAATTCTGTTTAAAAATTAGCAGGTGTTGAAGTGTGATAATGACTATGTATATACATTTCTGTTTATAAAATGTTGCCGGCCTGTGGCACAGCGGTATGTCTTCGGACTTACAACGGGCTTCAATACACATGGTGGGCAGAGCACAGACAGCCCATTGTGTAGCTTTGTGCTTAACTTCAAACAAAAAAATACATGTTAAATATAAATTATTTTTGTCACTTCTCTAGCTTCAGTATATATTGCAAAAAATGCATGTTATATAATTACATTATATATACAATGACATGATTATACTGCCAGTTATGATGCTGAATTAGTGTAAAATATAGTAATTTTAATAGTAATGAATTTAGTGTCCTTGTTAATTTAATGGAAAAATATGAAAATTTAAACGTAATCGAATTTTTAATGTATTTTTCAATCAGTCGAGATAAGAAAGCAAAAAATAAGATCATTTTACCAAACGTGTTCAGCCTTGAAGTGTTTATAGTGGTTCGATCACATTAAAAACTCATATCATATGGTTTTCTTTAGGTTTTTGTTTGACCCAACGTATTGTATGTGTTATTGCATAACATCTAGTGTTGGTTCTCAGTGAAAAATATAAATATGAACATGCAAACTATAGCCCCAAACTAGTACAACAAATTAGTCTAAACTAGGACTATATGCTAGTCCTATTTATAGTAGCCCTAACTACGATTCTACATTAGCCCTAACTATGCCTATGCATTATCCCAAACTAGAGATATACAATTACATTTCTTTTCTGAGATTAATTATAGTCATAAAAGTAGTATAGGGTGGCACTCTAGTGGCGGAAGTAAACAAACATGACCTTAACCCAATTTCGACACGTGCCGAGGGCATTGACCAAATATGTACATCAACACCATGGTCGACCAATTTCGACAAGGTCGTATAAACGTAATGATGTGTTGAGGGAATTGATCTAATATGTGCATTGACCTAATATGTATGTCAACAACATCAGGGAGCATGTTGCTATGTGCACGCATTTCGTTTAATATTACATTGTCTATCAACGTGCACGTATCAACACTCTCCCTGGTGTTGATGCCGTAATCCTATTATACCACACAGCAATGTTGATGCCGTAATCCTATTATACCACACAGCAACACATTATTGTAAGAATTTAAAACCCATTTATTTTGTTAAAAGTGGTGAATATATTCAATGAATAAAAAGTTCGTGACAAAATATATCAAGCTATTTTTTTTCGTTTATCGTAAGAAACAATACATCTAACATGTTTACACCAGAGGGCGCATTTCAAACATTTATCTTTTCATATATCACAAAATGTTATGGCTAAACATATACAATTTAAGATCTTCCAAACAATCACCATTGTATGTAAGTACAGGCTGAAAAAAAACGACTAGTACATGGTCTTATCAATTTTCTATTAGAGAGTTATAAAAAACGCTGGTATAGGATGGCAATGAAAGGCAAGGTTATATGCACAAACTGAATTAAAAAAAAACCTGGATTGACAAGATTAGATTAACTTTTATAAAAGTCAATTATTGTTGCTTTTTTCACATATGTTTACAAGTCTTTGCCTTGTTGCATAAACAGTGTGGAAATCTTTAACTTACCACTCTGGAATACCTCTCTTGTCATGACCACATTCCCAGTGGTAAGTTTCATTAGAAGTACTACTATAGGTAATAATTAATTCTTACTTAATCCATTTGTCATATGGTAAATGATTTGACTCATTGCGAACTGAATCATACCATCGTTCTTTGTAATACATATTCAGGGATATATAAGGTAACACTTCATAAGTGGTGTTAGCAGCTATCACATTCTGTTTAAATGGTGATTCACGAAGAAAGCTTGTGTTTCAGTAAAATGTGCTAAAACAGTTACAGAATCATAGATGTTAGTACTAATATGCCAATTTATTTCAGTGCAGTATATTTACATTTTCTTTTTTTTACTTGCAGTAAACTCTTTAGCATTTATTGGAAATTTCTTTAACCACAGTGTTTCAACAATGTCATCTTCAGTTAAAATTTCTTTAACCACAGTGTTTCAACAATGTCATCTTCAGTTAATACTTCCAACCCTACAAGTCTCGTATAGAGATGCTATCAACAATGTACATAAGTAAAATTACAAACTTTAAGTAAGAGTGTTGTCGCACATCCTGTAACATGTATTCACAAAACTTCAAATATTATGATCTTAGATCAACTGTTGAGATTTGTAATCTAACCATTCATTGGAAGCTTGCAAGAAAAGTTAATGTTAATTTTCATTGTAAATATTAGAAGTGAGAAAATCTTATCTCAATTGCTTCAACAAAGTATTTTTTTTCAGATTAATATCCTACGTCTGGACAACTCCTCATTTGAAAAAACGAAATTTCACAGTTTACCTACAGTATATCCAAATGTTCTAGCATGTAAGTAATTAAATATAATAAACCTCTATCAATAAAACATAAAATATTTCTTCATTTAAAAACTCTACAAAACATATCATGCACTTGAAGTCCATAAATGAATACAATATATATTTTGTGTTGTAATTTTGGACAATAGAACTTTTGAACCTCTCAATTATAGTCTGACACTAAGCAATGTTATTTGGGAGAACTTTTCGGCTTTTGCAAATTCTAAGGAACTCATACATTTAGCTGATTTCTAATCCTGGTAACAACGTCCTGTGAAAGTAAGTCATAAACATCTGGTGCATATATTTCGCTGATTGTTTTTACCGATTTTTTTAGGATAACGATATAAAAAGTTCGTGACAAAAATACTTGATTTAATTAGATTTATCATGTAAGATTTCAGTTTGTAGACTCAAAAAACTAGTTTATCGACTATTTTTGCGTTTCAACACAGATATTTTCTTTATATAGATATTTTAGGAATAACACAAACTGTAACATGAATGGACTATACAATATTGAACTGCCAAGATTAAATTAATTTTAATATAAATTTTATAATAATTTTCTATTCAGTTAGACCCCATGAACTGAATGTTTCTAACGCCTATTAACAAAACGTCAAGTATTAGATAGGGGATTAGAATCTTAGATCACATGTTTGTTTGTAATTAAGCACAAAGCTACACAATAGATAGTTGTGCTCTGTCCACCACGGGTATCGAAACCCGGTTCCTAGCGTTGATAGTCCGCAGACATACCGCTGTGCCACTGGGGGTCTATCTTAGATTAATTGTTTAGGTCTGTAGCTAAACATTCATAGTAAACTTGCAAGATTACTTATCAAAGAAGAAAATGGAAATATACATGCACAGTCCAGATGCTCTTACTTTTATTCTCATTTGAATCAGTAGTAGAGAGTCGGTAAAGAAAGATTTGTAAAGAAATATTATCAGTTTTATTGCTATGGGTTCTGACGTTCCCGTAATTCAACAAATTCTAGTTTAGCATAGAATGATAATATTTGTTGTTGTTGTTTGAATCTCTGAAACTTCCAGGAGTACTGTGTTGTTGAAACCCTCCTATAGGAGGGAACTACATACTGACGTTGTTAGTGCTTCTCTAAGCTTTACGGTTCCTTGGATTTATGGAGGGAATTTATTTAAGGTTCAGATGAATGTGATGGTAGAGAAAATCCTCACTTTAACAGAGTAATTATTCTCATTTTCTCAACCAAGATTGACACTTATGAAGACGTGGCGTAAACTACTTACAGCTATCAGAAATGTTTTAAAACTTTCAAGCTTATTAATAAGTGACAAAAATCTGTGTAGTGTTACTCAGCTTCAAAACTAGCGCTCTTATCTTCGTTTTTAAGAGTTTCTGTGACAAAAATTTAGATTATGCTTTTAAAAGATAGTTTAAAATGCTGTTTCAGCTATACATTTGATGGTAATAGGTTTTCATTAGAGTCCAGGCGATGTCCTCTTTGCTTGTAATTTTAAGTAGCTCATTCAGTAAAGTCGTTGTGTTCGCTTGACGCGAGACAGTGTTCTCTGACCACTAACATAATGAATATATAAATTATCTAAAAGTTGCAGACGATAAGTCGGATATTTGATGGTGTACTGATGACGCACGACAACTACTGCGTTATTACTTCTTTTACCTTATACCTGGGTGTTACAGTTTAAGAAATGTACTAATTCCAAAGTATTGATGGTTGATTAAGGATGTAATAAAATGTTAAATATTGTGAGGTTATAGGTTTTAGATCACAAGATTTTATATAGCGCAAATGTCTAATTAAATATCATTACATTATTCACAAGCCTTAATTGACCCACTTAGTCAACAAAGAATAAGTCTGCGCACGTTAAATTTTAACCAAACAATTCATTACCAAGTATGGGGAAATTTTAACAAGCCAGGGAACATGACTAAATTTGAACAATACGGACATTTTGCAGGTTTTTAGTTTTATCCAACTTGTGAAAAGTTAGAGCTTTAATTATTACTATGTGGGTATGAACTGCTGAGTAGGACTTACATTTTGGGAAGTTTTTAATCTAATTTAAAATTAAATTAAACAGGAAGTGTCAATGTGTTTTCAAGTCAGCTATTTTGGAGACCGTTTCAATTTTAGTTATTGTTTCCGTATAACTGCATGCTAGTGACAGAAGGAAGCGGTATTTCACACCAGCTCAGACTGTCAGGATTGATAGCATGTTGGAAATTGGGCAATCGTTCACATCAGCACAGACTGTCAGGTTTAATAGCATGTTTGAAATCGGGCAATCGTTCACACCAGCTCATACTGTCAGGATTGATAGCATGTTGGAAATAGGACAATCGTTCACAGCAGCTCAGACTGTCAGGATTTATAGATTGTAGGAAATCGGGCAATCGTTCACAGCAGCCCACGCTGTCGGGATTGATAGCATGTTGGAAATCTGGCAATCGTTTACACCAGCCCAAGCTAACAGGATGGATAGCATTTTGGAAATCGTGCAATCGTAGAAACTGGTAATTACTCATGTGGGCTGTCCAGATATCTGAAACTAAGATCATCTAAACTTTATAACCACTATCACATTTTGCGCAACATGGCGAGATATCGGAGAGGATTTTACTACAAAATAGTACAAGATTCAACATAACGTTATCTTTAGAACAATCACAATTACTCCTCGCAAATGCAGTGACTATTTTACTGTCAGGATTCCCATAATCGTCACCACATATCGTCACCAAATGCGTCTTATTCAGACCAGCCGGTTCAGCCAGGTCCTAACCCTCACTATTTTGAATTCGAGGGTACTCATATTCTACGGGATCTGCATAAAATTAAACTGGTTAATTAACTGTGTTCACTGATTATATAATTAAACTGGTTAATTAACTGTAATCACTGACTATATAATTAAACTGGTTAATTAACTGTGTTCACTGATTATATAATTAAACTGGTTAATTAACTGTGTTCACTGACTATATAATA
>NW_013665769.1:736442-754757 GCF_000517525.1 Limulus polyphemus
TTAACTGTGTTCACTGACTATATAATTAAACTGGTTAATTAACTGTGTTCACTGACTATATAATAAAACTGGTTAATTAACTGTGTTCACTGACTATATGGTTAAATTGGTTAATTAACTGTGTTCACGGACTATATAATTAAACTGTTTAATTAACTGTATTCACTGACTATATAATTAAACTGGTTAATTAACTGTGTTCACTGACTATATAGTTAAACTGGTTAGTTAACTGTAATCAATGACTATATAGTTAAACTGGTTAGTTAACTGTAATCAATGACTATATAGTTAAACTGGTTAATTAACCGTGTTCACTGACTGTATAATTAAACTGGCTAGACTGGTTTCGGGGAATTCCACCCCTTATCAGTAACGCTAAAGAATTTCATTTTTATGTTTCTTGATTTAAAAAACATTTTAGCAATATGCTCTTGTACATTTAATTGTTATGCTATTTTATATTCACCTAACTATTTTGGGTGGTTTTTAAGCGTGATTTTATACAAAACTCTGACTATTATTATCAATAAAATTTGGTTTAAAATCAATATTACTGCAAAATTGGTTTATAATGTATCAAAAAGTATACTATAACGTTGTCTTCGTACTACAAGGAACATTTTTAATAGATTATCCATTTCACTGACGGATCCACCAGATATATACATTATCCTTGGGAAAAAAATGATATTCGTACATTATTAAAGGCACTGATGTATAAATAAAATGTCACGAGGTTGAAGAATCCTGTCCAGAGTCACTTAGACTTTTCAAATTCAAGGTTTTACGATTGAAATAATCCCCAATAGAAGTTCCTTCTTGTATCACATTTTTGTTCTAAGATTCTAACAATTCAAATTACAATTGTCCGTCATTAGAACATTGATATTAATCTTTACCACGATGTCAATTTTTTACCGTGTTTGACCCCAAAACCAGCAGTAATAATAACATTAGCTGACATATATATATATAACATATATATACCAAGTTTATTTCAAAAACCATGAGAAGTGAAAGGAACATATTATTGCTAAAGCTTTGTGCTATGTTTCACATAATCTTTAACTAAGGTTTCTAATGTGATGCATTTAATTTCTTATATGATTCAGGTTTCATGTAACCACTATAACGTACGATTTGGTCTAAGGTCAGTTCTCATTATGAACATCACAAATGTGTGTTTGTTTGTTTATAGTTAAGCACAAAGATACACAAAGGGCTATCTGTGCTCTGCCCACCACGGGTATCAAAATCCGGATTCTAGCGTTGTAAGTCTGCAGACATACCGCTGTGCCACTGAGAGGGCCACAAATGAGTGAACACTCACGCTGAACAATACTTCGCACTCCAATTTCTTAAAACTAGGGTTAAGTGTAAAATTGAATACGAAACTAGAACATAATTATAAAGAGTAAACTGAATCGTTTCCGAATAATAATCGCTCCACATTAAGAAAGTAAAGAATTTTACACGCTACAAAAATTTACGTGCATCTATTTAAATTATAGGTATTAAGTCAAAAAATCACGGTACGTTAAAGAGTTGACTTATATCGTTTGGTGACTTTCTGAAACATTAGTTTCTAAAATTATGATTTTTTATTTTTCAGTTAAGCCTGAATTTAAAAGTAGTCTAGGGTAAAATATGGGTCTTTATGCTTTCGTGACTGAACTTGTATAATTATTTTTGATTAGTCAGTGTGCTTATTTAACTGTCATACATCCAATTTCGATTTATTTTTACATCACTTTCTTTATCTTATTTTTTCCTTTGCTCCTACGTTAGCGAACGAACAAATAATACATATCATGTTATCAAATTGTTCTCATGTATCCTATTCTATTTTATTATCTTTGTATAATTACTAATTAGTTCCTAAATTCTATTATAATTGTTACATACTAGTTAGCTAATGGGCGTGACCTAATGGTTAGCGTGATGGTCTGTGGTTGGTGTCCCGTTACCGTAAAAAAAAATTGTGTTCCACTTTATGGGTTAATTATAAAAATAATGGTCAGATTTTACTATTCAATTAAAATAGCCCAAGAGCTCATGGTTGATGTTGTTGACCCGCTGTCTTCCGTTTAGTGTACTGGTTCATAATTATGGATGGCTAGCGAAACAAACAAATAATTTTATAACTCCCGTTTCGCCCACGCTATAAATTGGGTTTCAATACATACTTGGGTATCACATAAATAGCTTCTTGTGTAGCTTTGCACTTAACAACAACTAAACATACCTTAGGTTCCAGTTGCTAATCTAATGTCATTTTCAAAGAAGTCTTGGCAAGTGCTGTATGTGGTTGTAGAAGCTAGGATTCGATGTTGGTTTTTCTTGTTATAAACTTAGATGTGTTATCTACTTATCCAGACTGTCAACCCTTTCCGACACGAGTCAGCTAACTGTCTGGATTTTCTGAAAGAAATATTCAGGTTTTACTAACTTTTGTGCAAATTTGGTTGAGTATGTTATCATTTAGTTGGATGTTGGTTGAAATGTTTGGATGTTTTAAAAGATATATCCAGGTGTAACTAACTTCTGTGCAAGTTTGTTTGAGTATGTTATCAGTTAATTGGATGAAGATCATCTATCTTTTTCTCAATGTTAGTTCATTTCCCTATATTTTAGTATTATTCCATTCTATTATATAATCTTCAGAACAAGAATGATAAAATAAACCAGCTGTGTCCAAGTAACTGCGAATACACTCCGCCACTAACAAAAAAGGTAGCAAAATTTGGATACCCTAAGAAACTGAACAGAAAACAACCATATTTACTTTGACAAACATACTCGTGAAAATATCTATAGAAAGTCACATTTCCTAAAATTTGCAAATAGCTAAAGACCTTGCCATGAAACTAGCGGACAGCTTTGAAGTCAGTCAAAAACAGCCTGACGCCTTAAGCCACTTGTGGGAGATCCTACAACAGGATGCAAACATACTTTTCATAGAATCGAATACACCGAACAACTAGTTGGTGTGAATAACCCATAATTTCGTCACAGAGGAACTAAACGTTTTACTTGTACACCCCTGACAATTTCTATAAATTTAACTTCATGTGCTTTAGGGATGATAATAATAACAATACTTCTTACAAGTTTATTGTATTATCAAGGCTGATTCTGAATTTACACTATAATAAAGTATATACTTGTCATTTTCGACTCTGTCTGTTTGTTGTTCACCTGACTGACATCTTAAGCACAAAATCAGCTAATATCACAAAACCAAAGACCTCACCCAAAATAGTTCAGACATAGCCGTCCCAAATTCTGAATTGTGGACCAGAGGGAAGACAACCAATCACCAGCACCCGCCGTCTAAAACGGATACTTTTAACGTACTCACAGCTGAAAGTGCGAACGAAGCTTTTTGGCAGCAATGCTTGATTCTAGTCTTAAAAAAGTTTTATAAATATGTACTTAACAAGTTCCTTTCATTCACATCTTGTTTTAGAATTAACTGGTAAGCGATAAATATATAATAACAACAGTTTTTTTTAATTCTGATAATCTATTTGATGAATAGATTAATAGTTAAACGTACAGTTAATAAAACGGCACTTCTGACCACTCTTTACGAAAAAAAGGCAAAGTTAAAACAGAAGCACACTGATTGCTCTTTACAAACATTATATAGAATTAGCATGATATACCTGCTCTCGCTATAGGTTTGAAAACTCTGATGTGCTTAGTAAGCTTCTCTAATATCCCCAGTTACTTTTATAGCTACCCCAATGTGGTACGTACTTACTTAAGATACCATCCCATGGTACCTAAGCACGTGTGCCAAGTTTGGTCCTACTAGCTTGTGAAAGGAGGTATGAACACAGTTTCGAAACTAGGATCTCGAAGGAAGCCACGGAACACAAAATATGGTGTCACATTTAAGTTCAGCGTCACTGCGAACCTACTCTCAGACCCTTCTTATCATGCATGGAAGACATTTCTGGCGCACTTTAACTCCTATTGGTACCTCAAATATATAAGGGTAAGGGGCTACACAATATACTTAAAGACACAACTCGGGCCACCTCGAGTATGTCTCATACGTTTGGTACTGATAGTTCCATAATTCACAAGTTCACAAACAAACAACGTGAATTAATATATAAGATGACGGTAAATAAATCAGCACTATTGAAAGCTCCTTACAAACATTATTTGTAATAACAGTCAATAAATGTGAACTACTACGAGCTCTTTAGAACAATCATATAGATTAATAATCAATAAGCAGGCACTCCTGAAAGCTCTTCACAAACATTTTATGGAATAACAGTCAATGAACAGGCACTACTGAAAACTCTTTACAAACACTATGTGGAATAACAGTCAATAAACAGGTACTACTTAAAACTCTTTACAAATATTATATGGAACAACAGTCAATAAGCAGGCACTAATGGGAACTCTTTACAACCATCATATGGAATAGCATTCGGTAAACAGGTACTACTTAAAACTCTTTACAAATATTATATGGAACAACAGTCAATAAGCAGGCACTAATGGGAACTCTTTACAACCATCATATGGAATAGCATTCGGTAAACAGGTACTGCTAGAAACTGTTTAAAAATATTATATAGGATAACAGTCAATAAACAGATATTAGAGGGAGCTCTTTCGAACCATCATATAGAACAACAGCCAATAAATAGGCACAACTAGGACCTCTTTAGAACCACCATATAAAATAACATTGAATAAACAGACAAGGGAGTTTAAGGAGATCTAATTGGTTGCAGTAAAGCCGAACCTGATTAAGCAAGGGAGTTTAAGGAGATCTAATTGGTTGCAATAAAGCCGAACCTGATGAACCAAGGGAGTTTAAGGAAATCTAATTGGTTGCAGTAAAGCCGAACCTGATGAACCAAGGGAGTTTAAGGAGATCTAATTGGTTACAGTAAAGCCGAACCTGATGAACCAAAGGAGTTTAAGAAGACCAAATGAGTGAAACCGAAAATGAGCAAGATCCATGGAAGATATCTTCATATTAAATTGATGAACTTGTAACGCTAAGCGAACATAAATTGTCTGGATATTATACATGAAGTGATTATCTTTAAAAAATGCTTATTAATACAAGTAAACAAATTAGCGATTATTTTTGTCATATTTCAAGATTCTTTATTATTAATGTCAAACATTAATGCTACTGTTAACGTTGCATGTCAATAAAGGTTTTTGTGTTAGTTTTTGTTTTACGTTCAAGGGGACACAATGGGCTATCGTCGGTATGACTATCTAAAGGATCGGATATCGAATTTTAGATGTTATAGGCTCTCAGTATTACAGCTGAGCCACTTGTAAGGTGTGAAAAAACGCAGATTATAACTTATGGATGGATAAAAAAAAATTCTTATCTAATTTAAGAAATTTCTCTGTCATATCCTGTACCAGAACTGTACCACTACTGATTTTATGTAAATATTTATCTTCAACGTAGCATCTTTGTCTTCTCCTTCTGTGCTTCTTACTGTATCACATGTGTTTAAAATTATTTACTGGGTTATTTCAGAATATTGTGAAATTAATTATTAGAAAGATACTCAAGAAGTCATGTTTAAAACTTATTTAGAAATCCTAATGATAATGCTTAGAAATATAAAATAACTGAATGGAGTTAACCATAAAATCAAATATTCCTTGGAAGGCAAGGCATCATTCAAAAGTCCAGCAATAGTCACAAACTGGCATGGAATGCTGGTTTTTGATAATTTATCACAGTTGCTTTCATATTTTAATTCCTTCAAGTAGTTTTAATATAACTAACATAACATCAGAACAGCTGAGGCTTACAAATCAATTAACAAGATTTGTTTAAAATAACAACCTAAATACTCCAATAATAACTCAAGAGAAGTTGTATTTTTAATTGTAATTATGTTAGAATGTAGAAGTCCCTGAAGAAAATGAAAAGACGAAACGTGAGGATTAAAGCAAATAATTTCTTATCTGCAGTATAGATCTTTCTTTTGTCGTTATTTGCAAATTATTTTAATCTCCAGCCTTTAAGTATTTTAAACGTGATATTTTCATTCTCTCCTTTTACTGTTTAGGATCGATAGGTGGTAGTTTGGTTGTTGTGTTTAAAAGTATTAACCTTTATCAAATAGGATATCATGAAATAACACGCTACGATCTAAAAGATTAAATTGCAATGAGCATGTAATATGTTACAAATGAAAAAGTTAAGTTATAATGAACACGTAATACGTTACAAATGAAAAATGAAAAAGTTAAGTTATAATGAACACGTAATACGTTACAAATGAAAAGGTTAAGTTATAATAAACATTTAACACGATGCAAACTAAAAAATTAAGTTGCAGTGAACGTATAATATGTTAGAAATGAAAAGGTTAGGTTGCTATAAACGTATTTATTTGTATGTTTATCGCTGAAATATTCAATTTGCTTTACTTGCAAACTTGGTCTAGCATGGTCTACTGATTAAGGCACTCGACTCATAATCTGCGGTTCGCAAGTTCAAGTCCCAGTCACCGAACATGCTCGCCTTTTCAACCGCGAAGGTTATAATGTGACGATCAATCCCACTGTTCGTCATTAAAAGAATAGCTCAAGAGTTGTCGGTGCATTGTGGTGACTATCTGCCTTCCCTTTAGTCTTTCACTGCTAGATTGAGGACGGCTAGCACAGAAAGCCTTTGTGTAGCTTTGCGCGAAATTCGAAACAAACAAGCAAATATTTGCAAACCATTAATGACTAAAGATACGTTAGTGACTCCAGCCAAGCTAGAAAGATAGAGTAACACTGCTGTGAATCTAAATACAGGGCCCAACTTAATGCCAGATATGGATAATTGGCACAGTTGTTCCAGATGCTGAAATACCCCTTTTCTTATGTTTCCCAAACTTAAGGCCAGATATGGGTAATTGGCACAGCTGTTCCAGATGCTAAAATACCATTTTTCCTATGTTTTCCAAACTTAAGGCCAGATCTCGATAATTGGCACAGCTGTTCCAGATGCTGAAATACCACTGTTCTTATGTTTCCTAAACTTAAGGCCAGATCTGGATAATTGGCACAGCTGTTCCAGATGCTGAAATACCACTGTTCTTATGTTTCCCAACAAGCATAAGCATTCTTACATCATATGAAAAACAACAGCTTCATATCTGTTTCAGATTAAGAGAAATAAGCTCTCCAAAAATAGTTAAATTAATGTTCATCCTCTGCATCTCCGTGTTGAATAGACAAAACATATAGTAAAATAAAGGAGGACCATCACCTAACAAAACTCCACTAGTGAATGTTAATCTTAACTAACGTTTGACAACTGTAGCACATATATATTAAACTATTTTACGCATATATATATGTGTGTTTTAAATTTTCAAACTCGCTTGATCTCCACAGTCACTAGATTAAAACTAATGACCTAAGGGTCGGGGGCACATAGTAAATATGAAATTAGAGAATGGCATTCTGGTCTAAGGCGTTATATTTGTGGTGGTAGTTTCTAATACGGCTGGATTAATATTTTCAATGTCTGATAAAAGAAAACGTTATACCTGTTTAAAAACATCTAAATTAGAATAAAAGATCTAGCTGTATAAATATTTGAAACAAAAAATAAGCCAACTTACATATAAGGGCAAACTCCGTCAAAAAATGTAGTGGAAAAGTAGTTAAGAAAGGTTGACGCATCCTTAAATTCATCATGCTGCTTGTTTCAATTATAACAAAAAGGAGATGAGTACCCCACCCCCTCATTTACTCTTATTTCATTCATTCTTTATACCTTTTGTATATAACTTTGCTTTTTTTTATATCTTATTTTATATGGCTGTTTCCGTGCTTGTAAAATGTTTGATCAGATATCTAATATTTCTATAATTAATATTGTTATTTGTGCGAAATTATAATTTTATGACAATTCCTATGTGAAAAATGTCTTATTCATAAATTTTGTGTACACCTTAGAAAATTCTGAATAGGTCAACTTGTCATTATGAATGACAACATTATGGCTTGTATCAGGTAAGCTAGAAATAAAATGTTACCTCTTGACAAACAGTTTCTGAAGTAAATACATCTAAGGACAATCTTATATCAGAGAAACACGTACACACTTAGTCCTGAAAGTACACAAAGACGGTGTTCTCTAATCAAGGCAAACAACTTAGCTATAACCAAACATTCAGTCACTTATAACCAGTGTCGAAGGAGAACAAACCAAAACTTTTTATCACGTTAAATGGTTAAAAACGAACAACATAAAAGGGGATTAAAAGAATGATTCTGTGTTATTCATAGATTACCATGACAAAAGTTAGCATTCTTATTATCCAGTATGTAACTTAACAAACAAACTCAACATCATAAGAAACAAATTATTAATGGAATCAATCAACAACAAAACAAATAATGTATTAATGGAATCAATCAATATAACAAATAATTTGTTAATGGAATCAACAACATAACAAATAAGTGTTAATGGAATCAACAAGTAACATATAAAGTGTTAATTGATTCCATTAACACTTTATTTGTTATGTTGTTGATTGATTCCATTAACACGGTATTTGTTATGTTGTTGATTCCATTAACACAGTATTTGTTATGTTGTTGATTCCCAACATAACAAAGAAATTGTTGATGGAATAAAAACATAACAAATAATGTGTTAAAGGAACAAAAACATAACAAATACCGTCTTAATGGAATCAATCAACAACATAACAAACAAAGTGTTAAGTGAATCAACAACATAACAAAGAAATTGTTGATGGAATAAAAACATAACAAATAATGTGTTAAAGGAACAAAAACATAAAAATAACGTGTTAATGAAATCAAAGTCTCCTAGTCTGACACCAGTAAGCTTACAACGTTAAAATCAGGGGTTCGATTCCCCTCGGTGGACACAGCAGATGACTCGATGTGACTTTGGTATAAAAGGACACACACACATGAAATCAACAACATAACAAATAAAGAGATAATGGAATTAAAACATAACAAATAAAGTGTTAATGAAAGTAGCTTAAAAATAGTTGATGTTTTTTTCCTGCTTAATGAATATCGTAAGCTTTACGAAAGTGAAAACATTTCCTTAGTCCAATTGTTTGAAGGTTTAAAAACTTTGGTTGAATCTTAAAATAATGTCATAGTTCAAAGAATAAGACTTTCGGTGCTTTATTTAAAATAATGTTTTTCACACTAATATTCTTTCGCGTGAAGTTATTTCAGTATGAGTCACCAGTTTCGCTGTTTTCGTGTCATGTTCTATTTTGCTCGCAATGTTGTTATACTTCCTCAATACATTTGTGGCTTTGTTCTGCCAACGAAAATAGAAGTCAATAATACAAGTGCTTTGAACTGCTATTCACAAAATCACGGAGACTGTTAAACGCACAATAGTGCCTCTTTTTTATCAATAACAGCGGTGCCGAAATATTAGGAAGCTCTTGGACTTCTGTGTTTTGTTCTAGACCTTCAATCCACTATGTATCATAATTACGTGTTCCTTAAATACAAGATTTTGCTACATAAAAATTATGTTCATGTGACCGTACGTAGAAGATGTTAAATACAGTATCACAAAGTATACATGCATAAGACTTAAATTGGACTATCTGCTGTGAAGACTTAAATAAGTAATAATATGCATATCTTCAAATTTATCGTATCTATCGTCTTTCTTTTAAATATCAGGTGTTTCTCCAAGTTTCTCGAGAGGTGTTAGAAAAATTTCTAAGGAATATAGAATATGAAAATTACTAGTTCACTATTATATACAATGATACAAATGGAAATGTTACGTGAAATTGGGGAATCTGTGAACTTTTTGCTATGGATGAATAATAAGGAAAACATAAATCTATCCAAGTATAATTTAATTTAAATTAAAACTGATTTTTGGTTTGATAAGTCCTAAGATTTACCACTGAGCCACTGGGGGAGAGGGAATGAAAGCATGGTGCTATAATAATCCTTAAGGTGATGCCCCCACAGTGGCACAGCGGTATGTCTGCAGACTTACAACGCTAGAATCCGGGTTTCGATACCCGTGGTGGGCGGAGCACAGACAGCCCAAACAAGCTCATAGTGACGCAATTTTATAAGAGGGATAATTAATTAATACTTATTTATCAGTTTTTTAGAACTTTTTACCCTAGTTATAGATATACCTGAGAAATGTTACAACCTGTAGTTTATCTTATAAATGTAGCAAAACAAATCCAAAACATAAATTTAGCACAAAAGTTATAATGTGCGTCTGTGTTTAAAACAGGTTCATTATAACTATTAATTTAACGTAATCCGTAATTTCTACAAATCTACGAAAGTCTCTATCAAAAGATATATGAAAGTGATATTTTCACTCTAAACAGATCGTTATGGGCATAAGGGCCACGTTGAAGAACCAAATCACTTCCCGAAGATCCTGGCATAAATGAAAATGAAGAGCAAGTTCTTTGTCATTATGGCCCCTCAAACCTTAAACCCTCTGTTCGCAACCTGCTAGCATAACCTCTATATCACGCCTGAACAATTAAATAAAGAACTTGGTAGCCATATCAACGTTACATATACCAGGCAGGTGGCAGCACTGCCTATGTTGGGATGGCTCAGACTGTTCATCGAATAGTATTTGATATATCTCCTCAATAGGTCATCAGAACTTTACAATACTATACAGTGTTTCCTTTTATAACAATATCTATGTAATGACTGGGTCACAAGTTCTGGGAATGTCTGTAAATATCACAACAAAAAGTTTGAATTTCTTGTTCTTCTTTCTTCTGCGGTTTTATTACATGATAACTCAAAAACCAAAAAAATGGTGTAAACCAATTTCATTGAGGTGGCAATTTCACAAAGAGTATCCGCTTTTATAAGTATTATTAATAACGAGTAGTAATTTAAAAAATCATAACTCTAGTGTAAACGATGATATCATTACCCCTTGAAGTTAGCTTTTGTACATAAATTAGGTGTTCTTTCAAAAAAGCTTAAGTACAGGATGAAACAGAAATTACCAGCTAGTAATAGATAAACAATAAACATTACAGTTGAAACCACATTGTATTTAAAACTTGGTTATAAATACAAGTTTCCTATGTCTTTTGAAACACTGTATTAAAAAAATACAAAAACAAGCAAACATGTAATGAAAACATTTTTCAAAAAAGGAAGTAAATGTAAAGTAAACTTAAATAACATGTTTCACAGCCACAAACTAGAAATTTGAAATCAAGGGAGTCTTTAAGACAATGTGCAATTGAGAAAATGTTCGTCATTTTTATAGTAACTTTTCTTTTATTTTTTGTTGCTTTAGTTTTATTTGTAACGTGTGCTATCAGTAATTTCGGTCACAGTTGTAACTTATCAGTAAATTGAGTCAAAGCTATTCGCTGGTAACTTAATTATCAGTGAGTTGGATTACAGCTACTCTAACAATTTCTCAGTGAACTGGTGTGTCGCATTTGTCTTATAACTTAGATTTAGTTGAATCCTAATTTTACTTGAAAGGTATCAGTGAATTAAGTTATAGTTATACTTTTTGGTAATAACTTATGAATAATTTTTATCACTCTCATGTACTTGTAACTTACGAGGAATTTGGATTACATTCACTTAAATAAGTTATCAGTGAGAAGGGTCACGGTTACACTTGCTACTTCTCAATGAGAAGGGTCACAGTTACCCAAGTAGTTTCTCAGTAAGAAGAGCTTCATTTACTCTAGTGACTTCTCACTGAAAAGAACCATACTTACAGTAGTATCTTCGCAGTGAGAAGGATCACAGTTACACTAGTAACTTCCCTGTGAGAAGGGACACAGTTACACTAGTAACTTCCCTGTGAGAAGTGACACAGTTCCACTAGTAACTTCCCTATGAGAAGGGACACAGTTCCACTAGTAACTTCCCTGTGAGAAGGGACACAGTTCCACTAGTAACTTCTTAGTGAGAAGAGTCACAGTCACACAAGTAACTTTCCTGTGAGAAGAGCTACAGTTCCACTAGCAACTTCTCAGTGAGAAGGATCACAGTTACATTTGTAACTTATTAGTGGTGTTGGGCACACTTTCTCTAGTAATTTATTAGTGAGAAGAGTCACAATCAAACTGTTAACTTATCAGTCCCAGAGGTCTCAGTTAGGCTTGTAACTTATCAATAACTTGGGTTGCGCTCTTACTCGTAACTTATAAGTGAATTGAGTTGCAGAGCTTAAAGAGATTTGGGTTATTGTAAGTCCTCGGTGAGTTTGAGTTTTAAATAAACTTGTCAGTTATGAGTGAGTTGGATCAGAGTTATAACTAACTTTTCAGTAATCTGCATCGCAATTATGACAATATAATGTAACAAGTCATTTTTTTCCGCATCCATAGTTAACTCTTTTCATTTTTTGATGTAGAACTTTCAAAACCACTTTGAAGTTTTAAACCAGATAAGAATTAGACTAATATTTCACTATCAGGTAGATTTGTCAACTTAAGTCTAATTTAAAGCCAATCACAGAACATAGAATTAAATAACATTGTAAAATCTCGCAACATAAGCATTGATTCTTTTCACAAATCGTATCAGGTTTTTAAGTATGGATGGGCCGTATTCTTTACAGTATGTGTTTGTGACTTGTTGGCGATAGATTTCAACAATAAACAAATAGCAACACAGTGCGCTTGTTTTAAAACAATATATTAAAACAAGTCAAACATATATACAAATGTTCATTACACTGTTGGTTATCACAGTTGTATCAGAGCTTTAAATAATTGTCTCTTTTTTGTCAAAGTCCACACAAGCTAGTTCAGTTACTTTAAAACACAATTTGACAAGACGAATTATTCCTCCTGCTCTGTTATTACAATACAGTTTGTGATAATTTCACTTTAAAATCACCACTATAATTGTCTCTTTTTATGTCAAAGTCCACACAGACTGATTCAATTACTTTAGTACAATCGACAAGACAACTTATTTCTTCTCTGCTCTGTTATTACAGTACAATATGTGATAATTTCACTTTAAAAATCGCCACTATACACTCTTTATATCTAAACTCACAATCACGGTTTAGGGTTAAACTATGCTTAAGTGGTAAAACAATCAAAAACAAAGACAAGTCAGAATGGAACTTTACAAACAAAATAAGTTGACAGAGAAAAATTCCATTACGAGAGAACATGGTATCGTAATTCTTACAAAGAAAGAAATTGTACAAGACGATGTATTCGTGGCTACTAAAAATTTAGACATTTCACCAGAACAGGTGTTGTCAGCCTCACGAGTATTTGGTGAGTTTCAAGTATATTTTCATGACAGTTCATGAGCGGTGTAGCTAACTGAAATAGGTATGAACATTAAGTATCAGTATTTTGAAATTAAACCAACGAAAGTACCACCTGAAACAAGTCATGGAGTGATAAGAAAGTTGTGTTCAAATTTTGGAAGGGTAGTCTGTCCTATTCGAACTTTGACTGTGTCATTTACATAATGAAGAAACGACACAAGAAGATCCTCAGTTGACAAAATTTGATAACAATAGCGTTGATCAGTGTCATATTGATCTGGGGACAGCAGGTATAGAAGTAAAAGATTGTTAGAAAGAAGAAAATGAACAACTTATTGTTAATACTATTTTAGAAAAAGATAGTACAGAACTAACTGAAATGACTGGAAAGGATGGTGTTATGTAAAAACAATAGAAGCTCAATTAGAACAAGACAATCAAACAGTTACAAAAAAGTGAAAAATAACACAAACCAAGAAAACTGTAAAATATTAATTGATACGACCGATTCAGACGAAAAGGTACGGACTGATGAACAAAACGGAATTAATACGAAAGGAAAAGATAATACAAAATCCAATTAAATGACTGAAGATAGTGTTATGAAAAAAGCGATAGAAGTTCAATTAGAACAAGACAATCAAACTGTTACAAAAAAGGTGAGAAATAACACAGACCAAGATAATCATAAAGCAGTAATTGATATGACTGATTCAGAAGAAAGGGTAGAGACTGATAAACAAAATGGAATCAACACGAAAGGTTTGTTAACCGAATTTCTTTCACAAATTAATCTAGAACATAATGATGATAGTCAAACAAGTCTGTGTAATGATTTAAAGGAAAATTAAAATGATGATTTAAAATATAGATAGTGACGATGAGAATTTTGAAGGGCCATTATCAAAATCAAGATTTTTAAATTTTGAAAAGAAAGTTAAAGGATCGTCTAAAAAATAGATGTGGCTCTGAAATACACAGACAACATAACAGACTTGGTACATCAAATTAGAGAAACTGAGAGAACATATTGCTAGTAAAAATGATCAGAGTAGTGTAAGTAGAAGGAAAAGATTATATTATTTATCTAAACGTTTAAATGAAAAATTTGCTAATTTAATCTAAGATGCGTGTGTTACTAGTGTTAAATTTACATTCTAAGTTTTCTTTTTTTTCCCTTTTCTTTGTTTTATGGCAGTTATTGCTATATAAAATGTTAGAAGTTGCTCTACATATATGAATAACCGAGTGGTTAAAAATGATATGATGCGTCATAAGGCAGAAATTATTGTATTACAAGAAACTAACATTCATGTAGAAAGACAATCTTTATTATGGAATAATAAGAATTATAATATGATTCATTGCTATGCTACACAACAGAATGAATCTGACGTATTATTAGGTTTACATATGTCATCTGAGTATAAAGATAATATTTTGCATGTATTGATAAAATCAAAAGAGTTAAACTTACATTTACTTAACGTGTGTTTACCACAATCTGACGAAAAAGCACATGAATGTTTCGATTATATTGAAAAACAACTGAATGAAATACAAAACTGGTATGTTTAATTGGAGATTTTAATGTAATATTAAATACAGAATTAGATCGTATAGATGATAGATTAAATAATTTGTTAAATCAGTTTGGTTTATTCGATGTTAGTTGATAGATTAAAGGATTTGTTAAGTCAGTTTGGTTTTCGTTATCTTTATCCCAAAAAGAAGGAATATACTTGGACTGGATAAAGAGAAGACATTATATTAAAAGCTAGATTGGGTAAGTAATATGTTGATTATATTACGTTGACTATAATTTTCGGACTGTCGCATGTAAATACGTTCATGTCTGATCATGCAGCAGTAGTTGTACGATATATAAAGGTTTTGAGTAGGAATAGGAAGGGTTGTGTTTTAACAATAAATTATTGGAAAATACCAAATATGTAAGGGAAATTAACCAAATTATAACAGATTTTCAGACACAACAAAAAATGAAAATATTTAAAAACGTTAGACTGTGGTGGGATCATTTGAAAGGAGTAATCAAAGCACATACTCAATATTTCAAAGAAAAATTGAGTTAAAAAAGAATTGGGAGATAAAGCATTTAGAAATCAAGTTATCTCAATTATCCCAGACTGACAATATGTATCCTAGGTACGAGGAAGATTTGAAAAAACTTCGTATAAATCGAGCCAAACACCCCTACATCATATATTGTTTTTAGATTAGGACAAACACCTAGAACACAAAAAGCTGTATTAACAGCTTTAAAGGATAAAAATGGTAGGGTAACTCGGAATTCAAATGAATTATTGATTTTTATAATATATTATATTCAGAAGCAACGGTAAATGAAATAAACGATTCGTTCTTTGACTGTTTCTTTGAAGTTAAGCACAAAGCTACACAATGGGCTATCTGTGCTCTGCCCACCACGGGTATCGAAACCCGGAATCTAGTGTTGTAAGTCCGCAGACATACCGCTGTGCCACTGGGGGCACTTTCTTTGAAGGTTTACCGAGGTTACCAAAAGTGTAAAATAGTCTCTAGATGCTACTTTAAAACTTACAGAAATAACTGCTGCTTGCCAATCATTAGCAAAAGACAAGTTCCCTGGAATTGGTGGCATAACGACTGAGTGGTTAGTAAAATACTGGCCTAAGACTGAAAACGTTTTTAATGAATATCTAAAGACAGTTGAATGTTCTAGAAGTATGAAATAAGCAGTAATAAAGTTAATACCTAAAAAGGGAGATTTGACAGAATTAAAAGACTGGTGATCAGTATCACTTTTAAGTAGTGATTATAAAGTACTTTCGAAAACCATAACAAACAGAATGAAACCTGTTATGAGTCAATTCATTCATGAAAGTCAGACTTACTCTGTTCCAGATAGATGTATTTATGATAATATACATGTTATGCGTGATATAATAAATCTTGCAAATCAAAATAATGAACGTGTAACTATTGTAAATTTAGATCTTGAAAAATCCTTTGACCGCATAATGCATAATTATTTTAAAAAAGATGCTTGGAAAATTTGGTTTTGGCGGGAATATTATAAAGGCGGTTGATGCAATGTATAAAAATACCATATTTTTGTTTGTGTTACGGTCAATCCCATTGTTCGTTGGTAAAAGAGTAGCGCAAGAGTCGGCGGTGGGTGGTGATGACTAGCTGCCTTCCCCCTAGTCTTACACTGTTAAATTAGGGACGGCTAGCGCAGATAGCCCTAGTGTAGCTTTGCGCGAAATTCAAAACAAACAAAAAGAAATTAGGCTCTTTAAGAAGTGCTTGAACAGAAAAGTTTTGAATTTTCCTTCTTATGTTAACCCTACACAACCTTTCTAAAGCAGAGCTATAAAACATTCCTAACTTTCCTCGTAGTTACATACGATCCATTAAAAGAACTGTAAGAAAATCAAAACGTTGATGTGCCCGTTTAAAAAATAATTCAATTGTAATTCGGATGAGTGTACTGGTTGGTTTATGTAATACACGTTCGAAGTAACGAATCATAAAAATAGTTAATTTATCATTCAAGGATATAAGATTTAATCCACCTTCTTCAAAAGGTAAAGATAAAGTAATTTTATTAACTCAGTGAACTTTCCTCCAAACACATTGTATAAAAATGTTAGTTATCAAATTCTTAGGTGATTCTAATACCTTAATCTGTGCCACATAATACTACTAATAATTTGATTAAGAATTAATATTTTTCATTTTAATGATAAAAAGATTGAAAATGCTTCCAGACTGTAATACGTTTACTACATTTCCCTTTCAGTTCATCCCAGTTTCTCTCAATCCATACCAAAGAATTTCCTAAATACTTTTATTTATTGATTCGAACTTTTACAGCCTGGTTTATTTTCTGTTCGTGTTTATCAAGCACCAGAGCATAAACCAAGGGATTTATTTTTCATCGAACTTCAAATTCCTTTATAGTATTTTGAATAACATTAAATTCTGACTTCTCTCTAATATACATGTTTATATCTTCAGGATAAGATGATAGAATAAGTCTTTGATGATAACTATAACTTGGTATTGATCTTAAGAAACTATTTTTTTTCTTAAATTATGAAGAAAATGTTCTATTGATAGTGTAGATAAAAAAAAACACTTTTTGGATCTCCTTGTCTACACGTCTCTTAAAAGGAATAGCTGAAGTTAAAACCGACCCATGAACTACATAAAATATGGTAGGGTTCGTATCCCCGTCACACCAAACATGCTCGCCCTTTCAGCCGTGGGGGCGTTATAAAAATTCTTATTTATTAGATAATACGAAATCCATTTTGTTATTTTTCGTGGCTGATAGATAATATGATAACAGTATCAGACATTGTAGATAACGAAATAAATAAATGAAAAAAACATAAGGTTAATCCTGCCGTCACAATTACAGATGGATGAAAATGAAGAGCGTTTGAAACGGTTAGTAACTACGATTACAATACAGTTTAAACACAATGTTAAAACATTGTTTGAAACGGTTAGTAACTACGATTACAATACAGTTTAAACACATTGTTAATCGTATAGGATTAACTACCAATAGTGAAAAAGTTAACTAATGATGAACAGGGTAATACATTTAGTTTAGGACCACCAGTAGCAGAACAGAACACAAAAACCTTGAACAGCAATTTAGTAAAAAGAAGATATAATATTTTTTGAATGACTATCATCCTCAATAACCAAAAAAGTACATGGAAAATAACATGTAGAAGTCGGACCGAAAAAGGTGTAATACTATGATAGGTAACGATTGACACGTATTTTAGGTGTATTGTAATATTATGATAGGTAACGATTGACACGTGTATTTTAGATGTATTGTAATGTTATGATAGGTAACGACTGACACATGTATTTTAGGTGTATTGTAATACTATGATAGGTAACAATTGACACATGTATTTTAGGTGTATTATAATGTTATGATAGGTAACGATTAACACATATATTTTAGGTGTATTGTAATATTATGATAGGTAACG
>NW_013665769.1:754807-758788 GCF_000517525.1 Limulus polyphemus
TTTTAGGTGTATTGTAATACTATGATAGGTAACAACTGACATATGTATTTTAGGTGTATTGTAATACTATGAAAGATAACAACTGACATATGTATTTTAGGTTTATTGCACATGAATTTTTATTGGACATGATTTTTGGGAAGAACATGTGAATTGTACGATTATTGATATTTATGCTCTTATAAAAGTTGCAATAATTTTAAGTTATTGAGGTATTATTACTATTGTTGATCATACTTAAAAGAAATCGTTACTTTAAAACATCATCCATTTTAAATATGTAGTGATAATTATTTATAGATGTTACGAATAAGAGTAATAAATTGGTTATGTAAATAATTTAATGGATGAATACGTTTTTATTTCCTTATAAAAAGAAAAACTGGTTGTTTAGTGACAAACTTGTAAATATTCGTTTGGTTGTTTTCATAAAAAGCATCAAAAAGTATCTAACTATCGATCTGCATCTAACTAACTATTTAACTAACTCGAACTACATTTTGGACGCGTAGTTATAACCTGACCAAAGTGTAAAGCGTTACACAAACCAAAAATTATTATGATACGATAATATTCAATTAAAACACCGAGAAAAACTTAGAAGGTTGTAGTAATATGTCGCAATGATACAACAATCGCCAATTCACAACAGCCGAGCTACAAAACATATGATTCGTAAACAGTGACTTAAATAAACTTGTGATAAACTATCGCTTCCAAAAATAACCGAATTTAACACTCGCGCTATATTTAAACTGAAGCTGTCATGTATATTTAGCAAATTATTTTGTGTACAAGACATAAGAATGTGGCTCTGAAAACAGATTAAGTTAAGTTTCGATTACGTGACAAGAGAAGCCCAAAGTGGCTCAAGAGTAAGCTTAACGGGTTTATAACCCTAATATTCTGGTCTCGATCCCTGCAATGGGTACAAAACAGATAAGAGATTGTGCAAGTTTATGTTTAATAACTTCTTAACAAATCCTACATGTAGTAAATGTTTTTCTCACTGTACTTCAAGAAAAGCTATACTTTACTAATATAGAACGTCTTAAGACATTTGTCGACTTTTCAACTGTGCCTCGTTATAAACAATATAAAACAGCTTTAATAGCTGGAGACGTCCGTAGAGGACAGAATAAAACAATTCTTCACTTCTAGGAATTTTAAATGGCCTGGTGGCTAGGAATGTCGACTCAAAATCTGCAAGTCGTGGGCTTGAATCTCCCTTTCAACCGTAGGGGTGTCATAATTTGACAATCAAGCCCTCTATTAATTGGTAAAAGATTAGTATTGACATGCTGCCTTCACTCCAGCCTATCGCTGCTAAATTAGGGAAACTAGCGGAAACTTTGAATAGCTTTGCGCGAAATTCAAAACAAACAATTGGAATTTTATATGTTATAGATATCGTGTCAGTAAATGTATTGTTCAAGTAAGCTTATAGCTATGGGGATGGCCTATCTCAGATTGCAGTAATAAGGGTTTTTTTGTGTGTGTAACAGCTTGGCCTTCGAAATTTAACTGTTGTTTAATTTACGAGTTCTCTTTTAAACATTTCGAAATTTCTAAGCCCTTCTCCAAACCAAACAGCAACAATTGCATACATTCTGGGCAAGCATTCTTTTGTTAGCTTAATAACATAATCTAATGTTTGATTTTTTTAACAGCGGATATTTAGATGCGATGTATAGAATAAACAATTTTACAAATTTGCTTCTTTTCCCTAACTAAATCCACTGAGGTATTTATAGTTTATTCTTGATTATTGAAAAGCTTTCGCAATGTCCAGACATTCTCCTTTTCCTTTTTCCAGGACTAGTTATTAGTCGAAGTAGCAGCCATCTTCATACAATTCAATTACACGTTACTAAAAAAGATAGCAAAATATTTTGTGCACTATATATATAGAATTACTGTGGATCATCATTCAACGCCATCTGTTGTAAAGTAAACATAATATAGTTACCAGTTTGTCTTCAAGACTATGACGTGTTTAAATGATCATTGCGAAATAACTGTAATGATATATATATTTAGAAAAGAACTGATAGTCTCTGAAAAACTTTGCAAGAGCTTTGATAATGAACTAACATGTATTAGGCCTAAAGCAGAAACACATTCATCAGAACTTTAACAAATTTGCGAAACGAAAATAATCATTATATATATATATACAAACTAAAGACTACGATTTTGACTTCATAATATGTATTAACTATTGCATTATTAAATATTGAGATGTAAGGGATCGTTTATTCTTTATAAAGTTTTCGTACAATTTCAAAGCTATTAGACAATTGAAACACAAAATGTTCAAACAAGCCAGATTTAAATGTTACTTTTTTGTGAAACTAGTATTTAGATAACCATTTCTCACCAGTGGATGTTCTGGACTTAATATGAAACGAATAATTCCGAAGGTTAGTTAGAGGAAAGTAATGTATCCCATCATAACTCCATAAGTTTCAAACATTTCGCTTATAAAGCTTTTTTCAATTAAAAATGTGAGAATATAATATATTTTACTTTAGTATACAACCATAATTATTTAAGTGTGCTTGAGCGTGTGGTATAGCTATGGATTTCGGACCTGGTAAGCCGGGTAGAATCCATACGATACAACAAAATATTTTCCTAAGCCTGAGCTATGGGTGCATTATAAGGTTGTAGTCAGCCTCTTAGCATGGATGGCCAGAGGTTGCTGGTTGGTTGCCTTCCCTCTTGTCTGTAGTTCAAAATCAGGAACGTCGGAAGATAGTTTCCAGTAGCTATGCCATAAATACAAAATACAAATTTAAACACAAATTAATTATGTTTATCCAACATAACTATAAGACAAATAATAAATTGTAGATTTCATTCTTCTATTAATAGACAAGATAATGTAACATCAATGATACTTATTAGCTTGACTTTAAATTGTGTTATCGTCCTGTTTAAGTGGAATTTATTTTTATTCCCGACCATGGGATTGGAGGTAATCAAAATCATCAGTAAGCTCTAACTTGAAGGATTTATAAAATTCGACGCTCGATTCTCCCTTGCGGTGGGCACAATGCAGATAGAACACCATGTAGCTTTGCAACAGCAACGAACACGAGTACGTGAGCTGGTCTCACTGTTACAGACTAAATTTTGTACAGAAATAGATCTATTGTCCCACAAATAGCTGTTTCAAAACTTTATAAACATAAAATGTGGTTCTCGCCATCTGGTGAATAGCAATGGAAATATATGACTATCAAAATGACCCATGTTCCCGATTTTAACATTCAAAATTAACAATCGCTTTCGGAAGTGCATACTCATAGCTAAATGAAACTGAAAATTAAATAATCTAGAAATTTGTGTCAGTTGTAACTACGATCAAAATGATAACTTAAAATAGAACAAACTTTATAGCCAAACCAGCCAGCAGGGTGAATATGATTCTTTGGGATAATTATTGTTGCTTTTTTGCGGAATTTCACGTTAGCCCTCTCTAATTTTAAACCAATAGACTAGAGAGAGAAGGCAGCTTGTCAATAACCCCCATTGTCAATTCGTGAGCTATTCTAATCAAATAGTGGGATTTGTCTGTCATTCTTATAACGTACCATGGTCTTAAACTGGGGAGGGCTGATTTCTTCTTTTTTGTTTTCGGTAAAGGATGCTAACCATGGAACCACAGTCCAGTATGTTAACCACTGGTCAGCGCTCGGCCGTTTTCGATAACTCCACAGCGTTTTATCGTTACTGTTTTTATTGCAATAACGAAAAACTACAGAAATAATGTTGGGTAAAGTTTTCTAAAGAGCTGCATTGGAAGAGTTTATTTGCTGTTAAGCACAAAGCTGCACAAAGGACTATCTGTGTCCTGCCCACCACGGGTATCGAAACTCGGTTTCTAGTGTTGTAAGTCCGCAGACATATCGCTGTGCTACTAGGGGACAAAACGTTTGTTTGTTACTGATTTCGCGCAAACCTACACGAGGGCTA
>NW_013665769.1:759112-760414 GCF_000517525.1 Limulus polyphemus
CTCCCTAACCACCTGGCCATGCCGGGCATGGGGCAAAACGAAGAGAAACTATTTTACTTCCCTCAGTAGTTCATTTTAGTTTATTGTTATTATTGTTAAATTATGGCTCGATTAGATTTATTTAAATGTATTCTTAATTAATAAAATAATATTTTATCTGCTATATTACTATATTACGTAAATGGCAAATATCCCAGTCTCAAAATATTATACATCGTCAATTTTCTACAGCGAAAATGTAATTAGGATATTAAAATTCACGTTAGTGTTAATTGCTTGTAATATAAATTATTTTACGATTATTTTGCCTTAACCACTTTTAACAGTCCGAAGATACAAAAGCTGCAGCGGCTGACTTGGTAGATCCAATAGTATAATTTGTGTGATCCCAATTTCTTCAGCCATGTTTCGCATGAAAACAGAGTTGACGTCAAGTTGTGGTTGGTAGTTTGTGAGTTTTCGTCGATTTCTAATCCTTATTATGTTAACATTACCAACAGCTATAGCTAGTTTCATCGTTGTACTCTTTATCCATTAACTTAAGAAATACATATCGTTCAAACATTCGAACAATACACCAAATCAGTTGATTCCTTAACATACGATAATATTACAAAATACAGAGGGGAAGAAATAAGTAAATTTTTCAAATATTAGAAATACATTTTGATCAAATGAATATATCAAAACAAGGATAGTTGAAAGGAACTTGAATGTTCATTTGAGATACACAGACTTTTTTTAACCAGAAGCTAGTAGTTTGAAGATTCTGATGCAAGAATTCTGAGGTTATCAGTATGTAAGGGTGTTTACTAAATACTTTCTTTAACCAGAAGCTAGTAGTTTGAAGATCCTGATGCTAGAATTCTGAGGTTATCAGTATGTAAAGGGTGTTTACTAAATACTTTCTTTAACCAGAAGCTAGTAGTTTGAAGATTCTGATGCTAGAATTCTGAGGTTATCAGTATGTAAAGGGTGTTTACTAAATACTTTCTTTAACCAGAAGCTAGTAGTTTGAATATCCTGATGCTAGAATTCTGAGGTTATCAGTATGTAAAGGGTGTTTACTAAATACTTTCTTTAACCAGAAGCTAGTAGTTTGAATATCCTGATGCTAGAATTCTGAGGTTATCAGTATGTAAAGGGTGTTTACTAAATACTTTCTTTAACCAGAAGGTAGTAGTCTGAAGATTCTGATGCTAGAATTCTGAGGTTATCAGTATCTAAAGGGTGTTTACTAAATACTTTCTTTAACCAGAAGCTAGTAGTTTGAATATCCTGATGCTAGAATTCTGAGGTTAT
>NW_013665769.1:761013-769209 GCF_000517525.1 Limulus polyphemus
TGACCTCTTCCTCCCTCTCTGGATCTGAAATTGTTATTCTATTTGCACTCTTACTGAATCCAACGTTATGACCCTTGTTCCGTTGTTGTTGTATTACTCACAGTATGTTACATTTTGTCCGCAGTTTTAATTAACATACCCTTTTCGTGTCATGTACAGTTCATGGGGTAATATTAACTCGTATATTTTCACTAGTTTCACTATTAGTCCGTGTACACAATGCAGTTCCACTTAGCAGTCATACATACACACACACACATAATCCTATTTTTACATACAAATACTTTTAAACTAGAGCTACTTTTGTGTCTAGGATTCGGTTATCCTAGCATTATTTAGCCTGTAAGATTCTTATTTATGATATATGGATGGTAGAGGTACTTAGGGCTTGGTTCATCATGCATTATGTAACTCTCTAGTTTGCTCATCAGTTCATTTTTATTAATATTTACTTATAATATTGAAGCGAGTTATATAGGATTCTGTCTGATAGTTTTGGCATGTTTGAATAGTTCTGTGGAAATTCTGAGTTTGTTGATCGTAGAACTCTATAGGCTTTCGTTCAAATATATTTTTGTATTTGCTGTAGTTTGTTGATGTGAATTTTTGATACATTTATCCATGTTATACAGGTATATTCTACGACTGGTCTTATGTATGTTCTGTAAATTATTAATATGTTGTGTGGTGAAGCTCCTTGGTTGTTGTCAGTCAGACTCCTAAGTAACTCGTTTTTATGCTATTAATGTGTAGTATCCAGTTTAATTTTGAGTCAAATGTAATCGCTAAGAATCTTGCTGATGCTACCTTGATGTTACTTGTTTTGTACGATTTTTTCAATAACATGACTTGTGTTTTGTGCGTATTGATTTTAATTTTCCACTTATTGCAGTACAATTCTACTTCGTTCAGTTGTGGCTATATATTGTATGTTGCTGTTGTTGGGTTTGGGTCTTTGAGAGGTATATCGCTGACATACATGATAAACAGCGTAGGGTTAAGTACTCCTCCTTGAGGGACACCCGCCTCCGGAGTGCAACACTTGGAATAGATGCCCTCAACATTCAGTCCGATGCTCCTATCTTCCAGGAAGCTAGAAACCCAGCCAATAATTTCTATGGGCAGTCCCACTTTGGACAGTTTGTATCTGAGTCCATTATGCCATACTTTAACGAATGCTTTTTCAACATCTTGGAAACATGTGTTTGTACATTGTTTTTTATTAAAGCCGTGTATTATTTCTTCCGTTAATCTTATGAGATAATCTGTTGTTTGTCTTGTTTTTCGGAAGACATTTTATATTTCCGGGAATATTGATTTAGTTTCAATGTAGTTTACGAATGTTTTGAATTTCGCGCAAAGCTACACGAGGGTTATTTGCGCTAACCGTCTCTAAATTAGCAGTGAAAGACTAGAAGAAAGGCGGCTAGTCATCATCACCCACCGCCAACTCTTGAGCTACTCTTTTACCAACGTATAGTTAGATTGAACATCACATTATAACGCCCCTACGGTCGAAAGGGCGAGTATGTTTGGTGGGACGCGGATTCGAACCCGCAGATTGCGAGTCGAGCGCCCTAACCAACTGACCATGGAAACACATGGATTGAGAGCTAAGTACTTAGTTGTTGACCGGTTCTGCTTGAAATATTTGTAATAAAGATACAAAAAATTAATTATCGTCGTTGATTTTCAATTAATGTATTGCAGTTGTTGTTGATTGAATGATGGTGGCGTTCATCGTTGTGAATAATATGTGTACTGACTTCATGTAATGAAAGACCCGAGTTAGTTGTTATGGTAGTTTAACAGAATGAATGATAAGGATATGTCGTCCTGTAACAGAGACTTTTATATAGATATTGGGATAGTTCAATACAATTACTGATGTGACGGCTCGATTATTTTATGGGAAATACTTATATTTATATACATAATTGGTTATGTATATATTTTCTGATTTAGTGAAAAGAGAGACTGAACACGATTCGAACTTACAGACATAGGCTTCCACATAAATGTTTAAGGGGATCAAAACATGTATGTAGAGGATCAGCTTTTACAGTGTAATTCAACAGACTTAAAGAACATGTGTTATGTGTGCTTAAACGCAAACACAGATTTACAGTTTTAATAAAAATTAACAGATATATTTAATTTAACTACGATGTTAAGCTTACATCATAATACGCGCATCTTTTGTGAAATGTAAGGGGGCAAGTGCCCCCTCTGGCCCCTTCCTTTGGGCGCCCATGATTGCATAAGTTGTAACTAAGGGTCCTATAAGACTGAAAACAAACAAACAGTATTCCCATAGTTTAATACGCTAGTGCCTAACAGCGTAGCTAAATAGAGTTTGCTCTCGACAAAGCAGGGGCTCAGGTTAGAATCATCCTCGTTCCCATTTCCACCTATACCGAAAATTTATAACGAATACAAAATATACTATTATATTCTAAAAGAATTACTGGGGTAATTAAAGTGAATTGCTTTTTATGGATGATGAGATAACTAAATTGAACGATTTATATGGATACTGGGGTAATTAAAGTGAATTGCTTTTTATGGATAATGAGATAACTAAATTGAACGATTTATATGGATACTGGGGTAATTAAAGTGAGCGATTTGTATGGATACTGGGGTAATTAAAGTGAGCGATTTTTATGGATACTGGGGTAATTAAAGTGAGCGATTTGTATGGATACTGGGGTAATTAAAGTGAGCGATTTATATGGATACTGGGGTAATTAAAGTGAGCGATTTATATGGATACTGGGGTAATTAAAGTGAGCGATTTGTATGGATACTGGATTAATTAAAGCGAACTGATTTTTATGGATACTGGGGTAATTAAAGTGAGCGATTTATATGGATACTGGGGTAATTAAAGTGAGCGATTTGTATGAATACTGGAGTAATTAAAGCGAACTGATTTTTATGGATAGTGAGGTTATTAATTTAAAGAATGAAATGATTAATTATGAATATATTGGCCATTTTGGGGAAATGAGTAGATGTGATTATATATACGAATAAATAGAAATGAATAATATAAATATTAGAGTGGATTGATAGCTATAAATGATGATGATATTTGTGCTGTTTCAAAGATATAGTCCCCGAGTGGATCCGCGGTAAGCTTATAGGCTTACAATTCTAATTCGATTCCTCTCAGTAGAAAAAGTACAGCTATCCCATTGTGTAACTTTGCGCTAAAACAGCAACAACTTCACAGAAATAACTGGTGAAGACGCTGAGGCAGTTGGACAGAAATGATTGTTGTTGATGCTGAATTTATTGACAGAAGTAACTAGTTTGGAATTCGACAGAAATCAGAAGTGGGCACTGGTAATATTTTCTAGAATGTTTCATTTATATACTCTAGAACATCTATAAAGAAAAATAACTTTTGATAAAATAAAACGCATCTAAAAATGCAGGTCCTATGCCCTCCGTTACATGGTGTTCGCTGAGAACCAGGCTTATCAAATACCAAAACAAACTTTATTGTCCAATACCGTACATATATCAAAATCTGGGGATTTTCCAGATGATGGACATTCAAAATGTTTTAATTTTAGTGAAAATGAAAAAAAAAAACATTTTGTTGTTGTTCAAACAATAGCTCGATAATATGCAAGAGGGTAGGCCTAGCTATGCGCGAAATTTAACAAATCAAACAATAACTAGGTCTACCCTCTTTGATCAGTTACTTTTCCCTCCATCACTTCTAAATTAGGGAGAGTTGCTAAGCAACACCGTCCACCGCCAACTCTTGGGCTACTCTAACCGAATAGTTGGATTTACCGTAATATTATAACACCCCCACGAATGAAAGGGTAAGCTCTTCGATGATGAGATTCAAACCCAACACCCACAGATTCCGGGTTGAGCGCCACATCTACCAAGCTATGCCAGGCCATGCCCAGCTATCTTTTCTTGGTGTAAGTATTCTCTTATAAACAGAGCTACAAACCTTCGACTGATGTCACTACCTTTACAGTGTTTTCTTTATTTCAACATGATTTTTGGTCGTTTATTATTTAACATATCAGTAAGTTGGTACAATTTATTTTATTTAAATAAACTACTGTCATATTACTGAAGTTTTCAGTATATATATATAATCCATACGGAGTAGTACGGTTGCTTGAATATGCACTCTTCATTAAATACGTAATATCGTGATAATTTTTTCTTTTAATAACACGAAACATCTAGTATCTATTTCTAATCATATTTTAAAAGTCCAGGGTATAAATATTTCGGGATTAGTTTTCCTCTTCGTTCATAGATGGCAAGCACTACACTATTATGAAAAAGTTAGTGGTCTCCTCAATAAATAGCAGGTGTTTTTCATGTGCTTTCGCTCCATCATTCAGTGTGGCTGAATAAATACAGAATTCTAAATAAACGATGTGTGTGAAAATGTTGTTTATTGTGTGAAATATTTCCTTCTTATCGGTATTTTGACATTTCATACAAAAACAGATTAATTTCCGAAACATATCCGAATCATCCACAAATTACCACAGTAGTAGTGAGTTTGCGTATACTAAGTTAACATTATTTCTATATGTTTACATTTATTATTCACAAAATATAACAGTTGAGCTATTAAACAATAGTACATATTATTTGATTTGTTGGTGATTGTTTTCACAAATCGATTATATTGCATTGGACATAGTTTATTATTTTTCATAAGTAATTAAATTAAGTAAATAAGTTCGTGCTGTGCAATAAATTTGATTCAGTGACGCCTTTTCATATGCAGTTGTTCTTCGGTTAAAATAACGACGATTTTCAAAAACTAAGGAACTTTCGAACTTACAGTCATGGTGGAAATCATCAAAATTTTTGAACGATTCAAACTAGTTTGCAACAAGTCTTCTAGGATCATAAAATTCAATGAATAGCTTGAAATTTCTAAAACTGGAGCGAGTGATAAAATAAATACATGTTTTGAGTTTCTAAACATAATATCAGTGTTGTTAAAATGTCTGTAAACCAAGTTTGTTAAAAATAGCTAATAGAATTTCTAATCTGAGCTAAAACACACTAACACATATTTATATTCTTTGATAGCTGGATAACAAAAAACTGGATACTGGAGATAATTCAAGTGATTCGAGGTAATTTTATGGTGCTTATTTCAAAAAATAGTCAGATTTTGTCCATCTCCTCTAGATTTGAGTTATTGTAATATCTCAATATTTTATAAACATTAGGTGAAATACTATGTAATCAACTCAGTACAGTTGATTTATGCTGTAAAAGTTAGTTAATTGAACAGTTTAATAGGTTAAAGGCATACATTTATGATAACTTCAAACATTGAATATATTGTATTAGTGTAAAATTCCAAATATGTTGTTCATATATGCTATTTGTCCTCGAAATAACTGAAACGAATTGCAGCACTTTTGTTTCATTTACACGCTCACATGCTTCGCCGAAGAATCACGAACCCTGACGTGCTTAGATTGTTAGAACATTCGAGAAGTCCCTCTACTGAGCATAAAAGGAGTGAAGTCAGATGCCTCTCTCTCAGTTGCCTCTCACTCCCTCAATTGGTCACTTTGCCTCATTCCGCGCACAGTCAAAACAAGTTCGATCTTCTTCCTCGCATCATACCCGCGACATAATCAAATTCTGCAAAACTTTGTTTAAGATTTTTAAACTCTAGTTCTGTAAACATAAAATCATTTGAAATGCTGCCTGCTTCCAGTTTAAGTAAAGTCCAAAAGTGCAAAAGTCACCCAAACAATTTCTGCTACATTTGTGGAAAATATATTACAGTTTTACGAATGAAAAACATCACACACGAGGTCAAAATAGCTTACTACCACTATTTTGGGTGTAACATTTGTGACCAAGAAAAGCATTAGGCTCCACACGTGTGTTGTACAGTTTGCACATCTGGCTTAACACAGTGGATGAATAAGAAGGGAACAAGTATGCGATTTGCAGTTCCCATGATATGATGTGAAGCCAAAGATCATGTAAATGACTGTTATTTTAGCCTGAATAATGTTTCTGGATATTCAAGCAAAACTAAACAATACATTAAATATCCAGCTATTGCATCTGCAAGGAAACCAGTACTTCACGAGGATGGTTTTCCAGTGCCATATCCACCAGCAAATTGAGAAACATAAGAGTTATCCTGCGAAGAAGACAATCAATCATCTTCATTCTCTTCATCTAGTAATTCTATTTCTGTGACACCTCAACATAAATTGCCTCATCTGATCACATAAGAAGAGCTAAATGATCTGAATCGTGACTTTTCTTTATCAAAGCAGCATGGGGAACTTCTCGGCTCTCGTTTACAGTAATGGCATTTTTCAGCTCCAAGAACAAGAGTTTCAATTTACCAAAATCGCCATCAAAGTCTTGCTTTTCGCTACAGCATGCAAGATACTTTGTGTTTCTATTCAGATCTTGATACACTAATAGAATAATTGGTACTGAACATCATCCTCAAGAATGAAGAGATTTTATTGACTAATCTAAAGTTAATCTGAAAGTTGTACTTTTGCACAATGGGAGAACTAAGCCATCGATTCCTATTGCTCATGCTATGAACATGAAAGATACTTATCAAAGCATACAGATTATTCTTGAGGCATTCAAAGATAAGTACCATAGGTGGAACATACGTGGTGATCTAAACGTTATTGCACTCCTGCTAAACATTGCTGCTTTTTGTGTTTCTGGAACAGTCGAGATGATAAAACTTACTTCAAGAACAAGGAATGGCCAGTGAGAGAGAATTACATATGAGGGAAGTAGAATATCGAGTATTATTTAAAAGGAATGAATATGGTAATGGTTTCAGATATCTGTCTGACAAGTTTCCAAAAATAATTGAAGCAAAGATGAAAGGAGATATTATTGTTGGGCCACAGATTCGGGAAGTGCTGATAGATGATGATTTTGAAATAGTATTCAACCAGGAAAAAACAAAAAACAAAAGACTTGTTGCCTGGAACTCATTCAAAGTGGTTGTAAATCACAGAGATGAAAACTATGCTATAATAATTGAGGATATTCTCGAGAACTACAGGAAAATGGGGTCTAGGATGTCACTGAAGATGCACTTCTTAAACTCCCATTTAGACTTCTTTCCAAATGATCTACGTGCAGTGTGCAATGAGCATGGTGAGTGCTTCTAACAAGATATTTCTACAATGGAACAACTATATCAAGGACGGTGGAATCCTGCGATCATGGGAGATTACTGTTGGTTCTTACAGCGTTAAACTGAGAACACTCACAAAAGGCCCAACAGGTCAAGCAGATATCTTGCAACGACAAATAAGAAAATAATAATATGATGTAAGTTTTGAACATAGTCTAAATGCATTTTCCGTATATTATTATATACATTGCTCATTGAACTGGTGTTGCTATTATATATTGTTTTGAACATTCTTAAATGGAATTTTCAATGATAAATATTTATATACTCTATCCGACGTTTCGATTTACGTTTTTCTCAAGGGTCTATGATGAAACAGGCGTAAGTCGAAACGTTGGGTAAAATAAATAAACATTTATCTGAAGTTCCTTGTCCTCATCATTGAAAATGGTTTCCACCCTTCAGCCAACACTGAAATATTTCAAACATGTCTTTAAATCCTTATATATATAATTCTCAAGTGTTCGTTCGTCGTGGAGGAAAAAAAATGGATTAATACAAAATGTTCCTTTTTATGAATATATTCCAGTAAAAATATTTTCATTTTGAAATTACACCATGAAACCTATGAAGAAAAGATGGAAAGTTCAGGCGAGTTCTGTCGACATCTGTGAGAAAATCAACGGAAGGTTTAAGCTTCATTTCGATTACTTTTAACTCTGCTTTAATAGCTATCTTTTTTTTTTAATTTCTATGAGATACAAATATTTCTTTATAGTGTTTATTATGGTAAGGTTCACATTAACGTTGAGCAAAAGATTCATTTGATTAAAGAAACGGTCTGGTACATTTGTGTCTGTGCGGCGCCAAATTGAAGAAAACATACCAAATTTATCAGATTTAGTTGACGTGAGAAGGAAACTTCTAAAGATTAAGAAGAACACAAATTATTCAAAGCAGCAACCTTTCTCTATTTTTTATAGCCCGGCATGGCCAGGTGGTTAAGGCACTCGACTCGCAATCTGAGGGTCGCGGGTTCGAATTCC
>NW_013665769.1:770209-783742 GCF_000517525.1 Limulus polyphemus
ATTTAGTTGACGTGAGAAGGAAACTTCTAAAGATTAAGAAGAACACAAATTATTCAAAGCAGCAACCTTTCCCTATTTTTTATAGCCCGGCATGGCCAGGTGGTTAAGGCACTCGACTCGCAATCTGAGGGTCGCGGGTTCGAATTCCCGTTACACCAAACATGCTCGCCCTTTCAGCCGTGTGGGCGTTATAATGTGACGGTCAGTCCCACTATTCGTTGGTAAAAGAGTAGCCCAAGATTTGGCGGTGGGTGGTGATGACTAGCTGCCTTCCCTCTAGTCTTACACTGCTAAATTAGGGACGGCTAGCGCAGATAGCCCTCGTGTAGCTTTGCGCAAAATTCAAAAACAAACAAACCTATTTTTATATTTCTTATACAGGGAGATCCCAGTGACACAGCGATATGCCTGCGGACTTACAGCGCTAGAATCTGGGTTTCGATACCCGTGGAGGACAGAGCAAAGATAGCCCATTGTGTAACTTTGTGCTTAACTTCAAACAAACATATACAGGGTTGTATTTAAAGTCTACGCAATTTTGTAACAAGCTATACTAAAAGGTTAACAGAAGTTGAGATAATATTTTTGTTTAGGCCTATCTTATTATAGCCAGAGAACTCCATTTACTAGCCTCAGTCCATAAGGCTAGAGTTAGTAAGTTTTCAACTTATAAAGCTGTAACTCTTACTATGAAGGCTACTGCAAGTCACACCTTTATAAAGACCCAAAATTAAATAATAGATTGAATAATCGCAAGATTTTATATGTTTTTATTTAAAGAATGATGACATACAGTTTGACAAAAAGTGCTAGCTCGAAACGTCATCCTTCTTTAAATAAAAATATATAAAAACTTGGCAATTGTTCAACCTATTATTTAATTTCGATATTTTTGTAGCCCATGCGGTTTTGATTATATTTGTCTTAATAAAGACCCAGCCTTATGTAATGAAATTGCTTTTTTCGTGCTATAAAAGTACAATGAGATTCACTGCTTTTGTTAGCTCTATTTGGAAATAATTTAAGTAAGTTCAATTTCAAGAAAAAGTAATTAAATTAGAAAAAAAAAATATTGCAATTTTTATTTGAAATAACCATTTTAATTTGACGAACTACCTTGGGTGAGGTAATAACTTTAGACTGTAAAGTTAAATGAACTGACCTTAGTTACATTTATAATCTAAGTTCTATAAGCCTAACGTTAGGGTTAACGTTTGCTTCTAGCCATGAAAAAATATGTTAGATTTTCAAAAGTGAAAACTTTTCCAAGATATCAAAGTTAAAATTTCAAACACAACGGACAAGAAAAAGTAGCTAATAAAAGTTATTATAAAAGATATGTTGTCTACAAAGAAATATTGCTGTATGAATAACATACAAAAAATAATATAAGGTACTGCAAACAGTCTTAGCGCATTTTGCTCGGGTAATGCTAGTCTTTAATCAAGCTTTTAAGTTTCGTTTTTTTACATGACTTTCTATTGAATAATTTTGCAGATTTCCAGCTCAATTAATACTATTTTGAAAATAAAAGTATAAAAATTGTTACACACTTAGATACAGATATTTAACCAATTTAAAGCTTTGTTCTATATAATTGTGTAACACGCCTTTTAACTTCTGTTAAAAGTATAGTAGCCTTTTTTCATATTATGTCTTCATTACAGTAAACAAAATAACATTACGATTTTCTATCTTATTTTTGAAAGATAAAACGAATAGTCTCCTACAGTAAAAAGAAAACGTGTTTTAAGATGCATATATTATTAATAAAGTATTCTGTAATTCTCAAATTGAATATTTCATCTAGGAAATAAATAAAATAAACTGTAATAAAAAATATGATGTACCTTTAAAAATAGAGCAACATTTCAAAGAATGCTACAACAGAATGCTTTCAAGAGTTGAGGATTTCTGAAGGAGAGAACCAGTGAAAATTAGCTGCCATGCTACATTATATGACCATTATATGTTGTATCCGTAATTATTCGATTTTCCAAAATATTTAGTTGACTTCTTGACACTTGAGGACTGTTCATTAAAGTTTAGAACACCTGGAATTAAGTTTCTTCATATTAGAAGTTTGTATTGTATAGTTAAAGTAGTATCGTATTAGAAAACTTGTGCTCAATGTTTAAAGTTTACCAAAGGAAAGAACAATAAATAAAAAAACACGACATAGTCTATTAAAGAGGACTGGCTTTGTGGATGACGTTACTTGGAGTTCAACATTAAAATGAATATTACATTCCTTGATTTTCAGGAAGTTCCAATTTTAGTATTGATTCTCCGTGCTATTTGATAACCGCCAATTTAAAATGAACTAGATGAATTGCTGTTTGTATAAGTGTGTTTTAAAATAAATTCGTTTTTTAACTTTCACTATTTATGAGTTTTTCAGTAAAGAGGTTTTTAAAGTAATTGTTATTACTAATCTATACTTCCAAGATTGGGGATTAAGCTTATACATAACTACATTTTAAGAATTTGAACTCCTGTTATACGTTAACAATAAATGGTAGGAAGGTCAGTCGAAGTGACGCTGCACTAAACAGATTAGATTAGCACTTACCAGAAGGTAATTACGTATGTCATTGTATTTAACAGTCCTAAAATTCTGACTCAGATTGAATTAGAAAATTCTTTAATCAAAATATGTAGGTTTTTACTGCTATTTCAGGAAACTGATTAATTATCTCTGTGCAGTTGATAATTAGTCGTGTCTTACATTATGGTATTTCGCGTTAATACTCTTAGGTAGGCAATTACTCAGAGTAATATTTAACGAAATTAGCTTAATGCTGTCACACCGTGGGTGAATCCGACTCTTTTGGATAAATGCAGAAATACTTGTACGTGTGTGTAGAACTGGAGTTGAGCAATAAAAGCTAACACGTGGTTGTTTCATTAGGTACCTTTCTAATACATAGACAAGTCTTTTATTCATTTCACAAAGTATATTTTCCAAAAAAAGGTATCTTACACACTTCCAAAAATAAGGATACAATAAAACCGTCTGGTGGATCTATTTGTCACCGAGGCAGACTTATAGAATAATAGTAATGTTCTTTAAGTTATTCTAAGATTCAGAAGGAATTGGAACAGTGGAAAGAAAACCTTTATATAAGGTATGTTTAAGCTCACAATAAAACGAGACAATAATAATCAAAATACATATCAGATTTTAAAACTTCGCAGAGTAGACTGTAGTGTGATTAGACTTTTTTTTATAAACACAATCAAAATATGTGCAAAATTCAAAGTTAACAACCGGCAACCAGATTCAGAGAAAATTGTGCAACTTCGAACATTGAGACATGCAGTTATTCATCATTCCCTCAAATAGACGAGTCTATATATGATGACAGCTCCAGGAAGTGTGCACTCAGATGGATTAATTCCAACCATAAGAAGTTCATTTAGTTCTATTACGAAAATGGACCATATTTTGTTGGCATGGGCTTATTCTAATTATCGCAATGAAAGACAATCTGAGGTCATTGCAATAATATCCTAAGAGGCCTGTTTCATCCCATAATCCAGTACTTTACAATTCCAATAATTAAAGTGTCTTTCAAAGTAACAAAACATTATCCACGCTGAAAGAAACAAAGTTTTTAGTTTTATACTCTAGGTTTGCTAATAACCAAATCTTAGACCAATCGCATCTTTAGTGGAAAGTCTTGAAACTAGATTAAACAATCGTTCTTATGCTCCATCATTTCTGAGCAAGTACTTAATTAATAGTTTTTTTTTAATTTTCCATCGCTTCTATTTATTATAAAACTAAAGTGCTGTTGTCCTTGAGCATAATCATTTTACGTGCTTATATTTAGCCCAAAATTTGAATACATTGTTGGTTATTTAATGAAAAAATATAATATTATTGATAGGAATAATTCTGTACAATGTTGTTTTGAGTTTTGCACGTACTGGTGGTTAAAGAGTTTTTACTAACAAATTTAAAAAGCGTTTAAAGTGTGACTGAGCTTTCAGTTCTAAAACATAATGTATTGTTATCTATATGAGACAGATTTTTTTGTCTGACTTGGATTTTTTATTAGAATAATAAAACACTCTAGCAGAACAAAGTTATACTTACACTGCTTCTGTTGTTCGATTTTTTGAGTTGGATTCCTTTAACCAACAGCATGACATTTGTATTTTTAATTTACTTTTATTAATTTGTTCGGACGGATCTTCCTACCATTAGAATTTTTAGAATGAATTTTAGTTTTTTTTAGTTTCATTTCTTTTTGTGTGAAACAATACTTTGTAATCATTATCCAATAGAGGGTAGTTTCGAAACAGTCCTACATTATTTAACCAGTCTTAGAATCATATTGAAGATATAGCTATGAATTTAAACTAGTGTCAGATCTTGCATTTCTTCTCTTTTTTTTTGTCCATGTAAATATAAAACAAAAAGTTTAAAAAAGTGTCCCTTTGCATTTATGCCTCTTCTTTAGATGCTGAATGCTGATGGTATGGTTATAAAGTTTGGAGGACATCGTGTACAGAAGTTTTATTGTTGCCATTCAAGAAACTAGCGTCCTGTAAAGCATACCGATCAATTTTCATATTTGCATATATGTTAGGATTATTTGTATTCTCACTTTATTACGTTTATTCTGTTTGTTTATAATTAATCACAAAGCTACACATGGGTTATCTGTGCTGTGCTCACCACGGGTATCGAAACTTGACTTTTAGTGTATTAAGTCTACAGACTTTCCACTGAGCCGCTGGGGGAGGGAGTTGTTTTCTGAGCAGAATTATAACATTCTTGTGATATGTTATCGATATTGTAGTTCATAATAGAACTTAGGTCACATTTAAATGCTATGTTGTTGGACGTTTATCCTACACTTGCGAAATCATATGTCCGAATATTATCTTCGTCGTTTACATTTTGTTTATTTGATAGGTTCTGTTGTTTGAGTTGAATCCCTATTACATGTATTATATATTATTTAATTTCTGTAGTGCATATTGGTGTATAGAAGACATATTAATACTATAAATAAACGACTTATAACACCAAAATGTTTTTTTTTATTTAATTAGACACTCAACGTTTCGCTTCACAGCTTCTTCAGGAGCGTTCCCCACACACACCGAAACTGACAGTACAGGATTTTGTTTTTAATTAAATAAAAACAACATTTTGGTGTTATGAGGTTGTTTATTTCTAGTATTAATGTGATTTATGTATTGTTTACCTAAGGTTCATAAATCTAATTAATAAGTTTGGACGACTATTTCTATAGCTGGTTCTCTAAATTCGTCTCAGTTCTTGCAGTTTTTTGTCTTTGTAAACGTGAAAAATATTGTTTGAAGTTTTATCTTTCTGCATATAAGCTTTTGATTTATCAGATATATGTTGATAATATCTTAATAAAGTTTAGAGGACAAAGTCATGTATAGAAATGTATTATGCATTTAAATGGGTGTCATTCAATAAACAGACAACCCTATTATGAAATCCCACTTTATGCTGCTACTCACATCTTTCGTTTGTTAGTCTATCACGTTAATATAAACTAAGCTCATTTCTTCCATGTCATAAGTAGGATTTTTCCCGCCTTTAAGTTCTAGTGTGGTTTACAAGTAAACCATTTGCTGTTGTGAATGAGGCTACGTTCGATTTTTTACAAGAACTCTGTTCAGTCGTATTAAAGAAATGAGTAACAACATAGCAGAGTGGTGTTCTAAGTTTCACACCATAGATAGTAATGTGGCATTTTGCATTTTAAATCATATATTGGAATGTGGCAATGTAATACAAACTTAGAAGTTTTGAATTATCGGCTCTGCAGATGATGGAAGTACATTAATGAAAAAAAAACCCAAAAAACTCTAGTCATCAAACAGTTGTAATCAACTCATAACCAGAAAAAGCTTCTGCATCATTGATAATAACTCTGTTTTTACTTATAGTGTTTGTTTGTTATCTTCATAAGCTTTACACTGGTGAGAAATACATTATTTGGCTTTCAATATGACGTGGATGTGTGCATAAAAGTTAGCGAATTTCAATGACACAAACACCTTAAAGATTTCCTCTGAATTGTAGAATTAAAAACTCTTTAAGTTGATTTGATTAAAAAATGGCGTAGTTGGAAACATTTCTTTTTATAATCTAAAACAGTTTACCGGAGTTTAGTTTCTGTGTGCTCAAAGAAAAAAATATATAGTTCTATTACAACTGGACTTCTTCAAGGCTTATACCGTTAATTTCAAACATTTTCCTTGTTCTGACCCATGAATAAAACACAGTCTTTCATTTAAAGAACTGTCATCTACGTCATGGCATAGAGTCTGAAAACAAAATATGTTGGAATGCTGCTATAGCGTGCTACACAAGATATTAAGGTTTCTCATGATGAAGAATTAGTTTTGCTGGCCAGCCGTATTTTTTTTTATAAAAGATGTACATCAGTATAAAGTATGTTGTGCATACTAGTGGCAGATCCAAGTCTGATTGATTTCTGCCTATCTTTAGTTTCACGAAATAAAAACTACAAGTATTATATATTCCTGGTGCATTACGTTTTGTTTTATTTAAACAATATCTAGAGTCTTGTCCCACGTCTATTAGGGTTAAGAGAGATTAGCTAGTTCTATGGAAGTTCGCTTTTCAATGCTTTGTTTTTCTTTTTTATGTAGATATTATATAAAGAACCAGCCTCAGGAAATTGATATTTAAACGCCAACTTCCATTTATCACTAACATATATATACTCCCTTAGTGCACTCATCGGAGAAGGGCCTAGCCTTTTCTAGAGTTTTTGTTTAGTAAAGTAAATTAGAGCCTTATCAGTTTGATCAAAAATTATGTCACTAGATACATTTAGTTTGATATATCCACCGTTAAATTTCTAAGAATCCCAAATTTAAGCGAACAAAAATACTCTTAACATTATCTGATAAAACAAAGCATCATTCCATCGTCTGGTAGCTAATCTTTTTGGATAAAAATATATTTCAATTTTTGAAATATATTATTATTATTATTATAAGTCTCAAAACTTCAAAGTTTGATTAAAGTGTTATATTAATTGATTTTTTTCATCACACAATTGTTAATATTTTTTGGTAAATTTTAATAGAGCACAAGACGTGTTATTTGTGCTCAAAATGTCTAGGGCTCCTAAAAATCGAGTTTTAGATAAAAAGCACATCTTAAATTGTGTCATCTTACGTATGTTAACACATTTAGTAAATTATGAATTGCACGGTAATGTTTACAATTAAAATCTAATCTCCATTTCCAGAACGAAAAACTAAAAGGAGCATAACCTATATCTCTTCGTTAAGGTTATCTTACTTGTCTGCCTTTATTCTTTACGAAGATCTTTAGTTTTCAACTGACGAAGAAAATTGAGTATTCTAATGTGATTTCGTTGTAATGAAAGATCAACTACTCCTCTAAATCGCTTGTCTCCCGGTGGATCAGCGGTGAGTTTCCGGAATTAAATGGCTAGAAATTGGGGGTTCGATTCCCCGCGGTGGACAAATCGCATATAGCCCATGGTGTAGCTTTGCGCTAAAACAGCAGCAAATAAATACGTAGACAAATACATATAATGAATTCAGAAATGGGTTTTTAATACTTATGTTATCAATCTATTATTCGATGGTTATTTTATACATATTTCACTGTAAAAGTCATTACATCGAAAAAGGTATTTGCATAAATGTAAAAGAAACGTGTTTATGTTGCTCAAATAACGCACTTTATGTGTCTGTCTATTCGAATTAATTTAGTCAGAACTACATTAATATTATGTAAGTTTAATTACTTTTACTTTATATTAGAAGACCGACGGTTCTTTGATATTTAAATCTAACGAAAATGTTAAGATGTTATTTTTAAATAAATAATCTACTGAAAATTCTAATTACTTCCACTGATAGTATAACATTAACGTGAAAAAACGTCATTAGTAAAGTAATCTGATAACGCTGTTGCGTGTGGATCTTTATAGAAGGTCTTTATCTTGAGCATCACTTGTTTGATCTCCTACTTAGGCCTCATAACTTTGTTCAATTCAAACATACCTGCTAAAACACAATATATCCATCTTTGAATAGTTGTTAAATTAGAACATGACACGAAGTTATTGCTGTTATGATAATTAATTTAAAGTAGGTAAAGTAAAATAAAAGCTTTATGTGGAAGATGTGCAAGTTAAACACGACAATATTAGGACTACTTAGCTTCTTTACTCTTATATTTCACAATTATAATCATTTCTATTAATTTATTCTCTGTAAAATGGCTCAAAGATGTTCTGGACTTCAAAAAGAACTGATCAAATTATCATCATTTATACCTTCGATAATTAATAAATTTCATTACTCACACTTTTATTCGCTTAATTCTTTTTTCAAAGAATATTTACAACTGAGATATGTCTGATACTTTTATTTGTTAGTTATTAATAATAAAGTTACACACACAATGGGCTAGCTGTGCTCTGCCTACAACGGTTATTTAAATTCGATTTGAGCAGCCTTCAAACGTACCACCGAGCCACCGTTGAGGTGGGAGATAGTATGTATGATGTTAAAAAACCATAAGATAACCAAACCACTTCTTTAGGAGTAAACTGGGATACAGCTTATATATCTTGAAAATGTATGTTAGAACGTTATTTGAAATGAAATAAGACAATTTATATCTACAAATCCAAGAAACGCTCTACGTCAGATATGGTCGCACTGGTTTGTTAGCTCCATATCTATATAACGTATGCCATCCTGGTAACGATTCATCGTAATATGTTTTCTCAGAGTTTCTGTTTGTGCTACTAAACAAACACACTTTGAAGTACAATTCGAATTCTACATAAGGATGGCAAACTTCGAAAGGGATTCATGTGAACCGCCTTAATAGAACTTCGTTTGACAGGGCCCTTCATGCTCACTCAGTTCGTATTCTCAAACAACAGTCCTCTGCAGTTATATGTCAAGCTATCAAAACTCTTTGACCAGAGAAAGTTGAACGCAAGTGTGTCAAGATGTCATCCAGAACTAATCCAATAAAGAAAACGTTTTGTTAAAAACAAACTATAAACCAACCACTCTCTGAAAATCCTTGAAAGTACATTCAAGAGATATTAATACCAGGCTTAACTTCCACGTACCATATGCTGAATGTTTCCATACATTTAATTTGTCTGTTGAAATCTTCAGTAAGTAGGAAAATGAAAGTAATAAGTATTATAATAAAAAACGAACATAGTTTGAAAAATCTAATTAAAGAAACATTTTTCTATCTTTAAAAACGATGGACATATTTTCTCACCATGAGAACAAAATTTACTTAGCCAGGTATTGAGTTTGCAACTAAGTTTTTAATGAGTATATTGTGTGATATTTATTACATAGTACTTATTACCAAACAAGTCGGTTCTGCACTCTAAAAAGAATGTATCTAATTCATAACTATAGATGGCATTATTTATTGTACTTGTTTATGATACGAAGACCTAAGCTTAGAATATATATGTACAGTCCGAGTTAGAAGACAATGTTTTTAATATTTATTCTACATTATGTATGAAGAAAGATTTTTGTTTAATGTTTTTGAAGTTTCTTATTTATCACGAAATCTGTAAATATAACGTTACACCACGCTCATAAATCAAATTTTAAATGATCAGAAAAAAAATCTGATCGGAAGATTTATGGCTTGTTTATTCTTTGATGTTTTTGTCCCCACTAGCTATCTTAAACATCATCTGTGATTGGTTGTTAGACTTGTGTGTTTCTTCTAGCGTAGCGCTCTTCATTAGACTAATGTCATTACCATTAAAAATACAGTAAATGTAACAATTTTGTTTGGCCTGGTTTAGTTTAAATCGTACATCCTTATGACAGTTAAGGAATGAGTTTGTTTTGTTTCTGGTATCAAAATGGCCCAATTTTTTGTTGCGAGTGTAATTTTTGGAAACATAATTAGCCTAACATTATAGCAATTATGGCGCTATTCCTTTGAGACATAAAGTTTACAAAAAAGAATAAGAAACGTGAAAGAATGAGATAATAAAATAATTTAATATATTTAAGTTCTCTGTAGTTCAACATTAAAATAAGTATGTCATTTTATTGTAATTTATAATGGAACAATATTTTATCATGTGTTAGTTTGTTTGAAGTTAAGCACAAAGCAACACAATGGGCTATCTGTGCTCTGTCCACCACGGATATCGAAACCTGGTTTCTAGCGTTGTAAGTCCCCAGACATACCGCTGTGCTACTGGGGGGCGTCATGTGTTAAAGCTTGAATGTTGAATATTGTTTGAAATATTTATTTAGGTTCTTGCAGATAGCCAGAATTGACTTGAAAAATTCACCAACTGATTAAAATCCTTATAAAGGATAGTTTTTACTGCTTATCATATGTTCGAGGACAACTGGTTGATATTTATATCATGTTCAAACACAAGTATTTTCTAATATGCCGATAATAAAGCGATATTTAATTTATCCTTTACATGTAGTACAATTAATATTTACAAACAATAATTGGACATATATATAAAATGTTGTACTATATATATAAAATTGTGAAATAGCGAAGTTTTGTTAATACACAATACAAAGCTTTGTTTTTATTGTTAACTCATATTTGACTGAAATTAGTTTTTACGAATCCATAAGTTTTTGAAAAACAAAAGGAATATTTTGAATTATTCCGCACATAATTTATGCTAATTATATAGATATCATTATATATATATATATATCATTATATATATATATATCATTATATATATATATATCATTATGTCGATATAATATATATATATATATTTCAACATAGTCGGTTTTTTCAACCACAAATAATTTCCTTTTATCCATAGCAGACTGTTTTACTTGCAGTATTCTTGGAGACGCTCTTGATCTTAAGCAAACTGAAAGGCGAGCAAATGGTGAAAACCTTTCATTCCCTTTCTTTCTCTGTATGGGAAAGACTGTTTCTATCATTAAGATGCAGACGTTTCATAAGTTCATTCAAATCTTGCAGATAGAGCGAATCACTAATAAGTGGTATTCCATTTCCTAATCCAAAAGCATAGTTTAAAGGGTTTAAAGAGTTCCTGTTTCCAAGCCCAAAGCCAAATCTGTTTTCTAGTCGCTTCCCGAGGCCAAAATTGAATGGACGAGTCTTTCTTTTGATTCGTTTTGATGTCATTGAAGATGTGGTCAATTTCTCTTTTGAATCTTTCTTGCCCAGATTTAAAGAAAGAGAATTATCTATTCTTTTACCAAGGCCAAAACTGAACTGAGGGTGAAATCTTTTGTCTTCCTTCAATGAAGAATCAGAAACAGTGGGTTTATTCAATAAGGATTTCTTACCCAGACCAAAAACAAATCGATTATCTGGGCGTTTGCCTAAACCGAAACTGAATTGGTGAGAATTCCTTTTGTCCTGATCAAAATAAGGGTCGACAACAGTGAGATTATTCAGTAGGGATTTCTTACCCAAACCAAAACCAAATCGATTATCTGGTCGTTTGCCTAATCCAAAGCTGAATTGGTGAGAATTCCTTTTATCCTTTTCAAAATAAGGGTCGGCAAGAGTGGAATTATTCAGTAGGGATTTCCTACCCAAACCAAAAGCAAATCGATTATCTGGTCGTTTGCTTAAACCGAAGCTGAATTGGTGAGAATTCCTTTTGTCTTGTTCAAAATAAGGATCGGCAAGAGTGAGATTATTAAATAGGGATTTCTTGCCCAAACCAAAAGCAAATCGATTATCTGGTCGTTTGCCTAAACCGAAGCTGAATGGTCGAAATTTTCTTTTGTCTTCATTTGGGGAAGAATAATCAATATTCATTAAGGGTTTCCTATCCAAATCAAAGTGAAAACGGTCTTCTGCTCGTTTGCCTAATCCGAAATTGAATTGGTGAGAATGTTTTTTGTCTTTGCCCACAATTAGGTCAAGCTTTGTGGATCTCTTGTCTATGCCAAAGGTGAAACGAGTCTCTGGCTGTTTGCCTAATATGAGTTGGTGGGAGTATCTTTTATCTTTATCAGTAACAGAATTGTCACTTATTGTATCTGTTGGTGTTGACTTTTTTTCCACGTCAAAAGTGAGGCGATCGTTTAGCCGTTTGCCAAAGATGAATTGATGAGAATGTTGCATTTTATCCACAAAAGTAGAATATTCAACAGTTGGATTATTTGGTGAATTTCTCTTTCCCAGTCCAAAAGCAAAACGACTATTCACGATATTACCTGGCTTAGAACTCAACTGGTGCTTTTTTCTTTTAAATCTATTCAAAGTACTTAATTCGTTAGTATCATTTCTTTTGCCAAGACCAAAAGAGAAACGACCATCGAATCTTTTCTCAAAATCAAAGTTTTTCTCTTGCTGTGAGCTTTTGTTTGACTGCACTTCAAATGAAAATCCTAAGCTGTCTGTAGGGTTAAACGATGTATCTTTGGTTTCTTTTTCGGCGTTCAACAGTTCGCCAATTGCTAGGATACTTATGAGTAGCCAAGTAAGTGTGGTTTGACGGATAACTGTAAGCATGATTCTGAAACAAGGAGAAAAAATATATTTATTTTTAACACCAATGAGGATTGAATATAATAATACTTAAATTATTTAAGAGTTTAAGAGATATAGAATATCGGTATAAGATATAAAACTTCCTAGTTCACAGACATAAGGACGTCGACCAGTTAAACATTCTCTCAAATAGTCACTTAGTGTCTTTCATTAAATTCTAAATTTTGCGAACATCATGTACAACACTTTTTTCATTAAGTACGACTAACGATTTTTAAACCAATATAAAAACGTGTTATGCATTAAGATATTAAACGCTATAAGTATTTATATATCAAAGCATAAACGGAAAGAAGAATGTCTGTATAAATAATATAATTACAATCATGTTTATATTTGTTTATAGAGAGAACATGTTAATCACGAGTCTACAAAAATGTTTTCTAAAACTTATGTTTAATTATAATTAATGTCGCTGTCATATGATACCGCCACCCCCATTGGCACAACAGCATGTCTGTGGACTTACAACTCTAGATGCCGGGTTTCGATACAGCCCATTGTGTAGCTTTGTGCTTAATTACAAACAAGGTACATTTAACTTCTGTACTCTTATACATCGGTATTGTGAAAATTTCAGACGTTTTAGGAACCTGTCTTGGAAAAATAAAATTTAACTAACTTAATCACTTACTATATATATGTAGTAAGTAATCGATTTAGTTAGATTTCATTGAGAAGTATATATATATATAAATTAGTTTGTTTGTTTATTTGTATCATATATTCGGTAAAATATACAAAGGCTACCTCTGCTAGCCATTTTTAATTTTGAGCTTATAGACAGGAGGAAAGTCACTAGCCATCAATAGTCAAACTTGGATTACTACTACTGTCATCAACAGTCCCAAAGTAAGAGGATAGCCCACAGTCTAGCACGTGTGTCTTATTTATATGTTAATAATAAATAAAATCCCTATAACCCGAGCTCTTTCGAAAGGTGG
>NW_013665769.1:784677-810427 GCF_000517525.1 Limulus polyphemus
AATTCATTAAATCATATATAATTAAATCGTCATAAAAAAGGATGCTTAACATTAATTCATCAAAACATTTATAATTAAATCTAGTCCTAAAAAGAACATTACATGTCCTTACCATTTAGTTAGTCATACAAGGACAATAAAATAATTAAAACTTACTCAATAAAGTTATTAAAGATTTTCAGTACTAATTTATCAGTTAATTACATTTCCTGTCGTAAGAGGACTAGATATAGGTCAATCTGACGCATACAATACATGACTATAAGTTTCAATCTCCTAAAATGAGCGATATCATACAATAATTAAAACTTATACTTTTACTAATTTCACTTCATATAACATTTTACATCGTCAATAAAAAGTTTATTATGCAATAACACTTTTACTACAACAAAATAATTTACACATGTTACTTTATTTTACACAAGTTTTTACAAAGGTGGACTTTCACATATGTATATAGTTAATTACCATTATTTTAATGGAAGGACTTCAATAAATATGCTGTGACAGTACTTACACATGTCATAAATGTCTAGATTCAATTATGTTATATCCATTATTTTGCATATTTTGACATCTATACTAAAAGTAATAAATGAATGAGTTACTTTTTATCCACCCATTTTCTATACAGGCATTGATCATTGACAAACACACCTCGAAACGTACACAAATCTTGTGAAAGTATGGAATACATAACTTATTTGAATGTTCTGTAGGACACTTAATGTTTCGTTTTCACAAATCATACAGATTAGCAGACCTTCTAGTCTTTCAGTGCTAAATTGGGTACGGCAAATGCAGAAAACCCATCGTGTAGCTTTGTACCAAATTCAAACCCTCTCTCCGTATTTCAGATCAAATGGTTCTTCCTGCTTCCGGCAAAAAGATAGACGCATTCTATCTTTGGCTGGGAGAAGACATTGGAATGGTTAGAGCCAGAATGTAAGAGAAAAAAAGTGGTAGGTCATTTGGTGATGCCAACAAGAAAAAGAAAGTGCAGATTTCCTAGATTTCGAGATCTTTCCTTCCAGACTTTCAAAATGACTGGGTCCGTAAAGATTCAACTCAAGAGTAAAGGTGTCGTCCATTTTTCTAGGCAGGCACGCACATTTATTTTTTGTGTGTTTTTATAATAAAGATTGTTTTCACTGTTCTTAAAACCTGTCCAATCTAGTTAGTTCTTATATAACTTACAATTTCAGTTGAGTTGACTGTGTTACGTTTTAGAATTTCAAATAATCTGAAATTGAGTTAAATGATACTTTAAATTTAGTATTAAAATTGTACTTTGGATTTAGCAGTTAAGTAAAAGCCAACGAGATTGATACACACAGTTTTTAAACACAAATACGTTTTAGTATACACACAACAGTTCAACTTACAATACAAGTTATTACAAATACAAACAATGATTTATAAACAAAAGTTTCACAATCTTACAAGCAATATAAAGTTTTTTTCTAGTCTGGAACTTCTTCGATATCTTACCAAGGTTCACGATGAGCGAGTTGATGTAGGTATAATTCACTTCACAGGAAGCTAGCTAGTTTTGTCCTTCGTTATTTACCAGCCACACACACCGGGTTTTCCACGATGAATTTATATAATGTTTTCGTACAAATACTAATGTCCAATGAGAATCCACTGAAGTTAAATGATTTGTAATGCTCGAGCTTTGTAAAGGTTCCTGGTGAAATATCTGTAGTTTACCCAATTGATAAGCGTTATGACAATCACAGATATAGCTTCCAAAGTTTTATAGCACACTGACTATAGCAAACTGATAATAGATACTCTCGTTTTTGGCGCGTCGCGTTGGTTATATTTGTAGGCGTGTGGAGACTTTATCGAATTTTCGGTTTTACATAACAATACTGAGCTACATTTAAGCATTTACGTACATACATATATTGTTGATTCTTGCTCTCGAATATCTTCTACAACTTTGGAGAATAGGCGGGAGTTTTGCAATAAATATTTAACACTATAAGCTATGCATGCTTTTAAATATAAACTTAATCTAAACAAACGTTGATATTAAAATAAATATATAACAATAAATTCGTTACAACTGATTTAGGTAGCTTAAAATTTCCTGCTCGACTCTGATCTTATTAGCTGTTCTATCCTATACTTTAAGAGGAATAATGCAAAAAATACATTTTTTAGTACGTTATGCTTAAACAAATTTGATTATGTAAATCAGCAATCCACGTGAAAACCACATCAGATATAAAATCGGGTGGAATGCGATGTATCTGAATTACATTTAGACATTGCTGACGTTACGTAGGTAATGTGATGCCACCAAAAATTCATCGCTTTTGGGAAGGGTATGTAACAGCCCTTTACAATGCACAATATTTACACACTCAAATCTTAAAAATGTTTGCAAATTAGAGAATTGAATTTCCAAGACGGAGATAACCCTTGGTATAGGAAAACAAAGGCATATAGATGAATATGTGAAAACCAGGACCATCCAGAAAGAGGCCCAAAACAAGTAACACATACGTGGTAAGCAGAGTGCAACGTTTAACAGGTTAAAATCTACAAATACAAAGGTCAATGGCAAAAGCCGACTAGGTACTCCAGGAAACAGTACCTAACATAATAAAAGAGGATCTCCGCCTTGAAAAGTGAAACAAGTTACATGTACACAAGTTGCTTCTACGACATGTCTGTCACCTGTCGCATACCTCAAACAGCTGGAGAATGAAATGTGTATTTGTGCTATTCTGTACGACATACTGGTAAGTCACTAGATGCAGCGTCTATGTATTTCTGTGTGATCACATTGTTGAAAAAAAAACATTGAAAATCGTCGTCCTCGTACACCAGATGGATTATGAAAAGTCTCCAAGAAGGAGTGGTGTATTTTGGAAATTACAGCCTTACGACAAAGCATCTAGCAATGAAATTACGCAACAGTATTATTATCAAGACTAGACGTGGCGACGTGGACTGTAATGACGTGGTGAGACTCTAAAATTGTTTTAATATAACGTACTCAACCTCCGTGTACCAACCAGCTCGTTAATTTATGTAATTTCTAGTTCTGCCAGTTTTGGAAAAATATTGTCACAGTTTATTCATTTTGTATCTAATGAAGTTTTTCATACATTATTGGAACAATGGTAAAAGAATAAAGAGATTCCCTGTAATGTTAAGTTTCTAGTACCCTCAGTAGTTCCCGTGATATCCATAAACATGTCTCGCACCATCATCTGTGGGTGAAAGTGATAGCCAATCCTATAATTTCGTTCAAAATGCCAGATAAAGCTATATATAATTATGAAATAGAAGCAGTAAAAAATTATAGCATTCATTCAGAGTAATTAAAGACCAGCAGTAACTATTCGTCCTCTCTACTGTTAACGTTATAGCTACTAACAAGGTACTAAGAATTCAGGCTTAAAAGGTTATCTGAGCTGTATTACATGATCCATTCGTCTGATGCAAAGGTGCTTGTGCTACGTGCGGCATTACACGTCACTTCTATTTGACCTCGGCATCACGTATTTTACTATCGCCTTCCTTGTTCAGGAACCGTCCTTAGCGGCATTAAATTAAGTCGTAAAACAGAAATAGGTGTAAAAATTCGAAGCATTCGTCTGATTGTTATACATTTTCAACTCGAGATTTTAGTGTTTTTGTGAGTTTCTATACAAAGTTTATAGAAATTGGTTCAGTTCGTTCCTCCGAACAACTTGTGACTCAAGACGGACAAATAAAATAGTCTATGTGTTTCCTAAAACAAATATCGGTTTCCGAAAGGTTCAAAAGCAAAACAAAGTTATTTTGCCTATTTTATATATTTAATTGAGCGTTGTATTCATTATCGTTAAGTTTTAATCAAAGCAGGCTATCTACATAGATTAATAATGAGTCAATACAGGTATAGAAAGCAATACAAATTGACAGGGCCTGAAGCCCGGGGACCCAGATATAGGATAGCTTAATAATTATATATATATATATATATACACACACACACACACACACATATACAATAATTTATTACACAATATATAAAAAGTAGCGTGTGATATTGTGGATCAGGCTAGTTTACTTTATTCTGTTGACGTTATTAACCTCTACAATTCACTATATCATACATGGTGAGTTCATGATGTGAGAAAAACACGTAAGTTCAAGAAGTCTTGATAAAAATGAATAAAACCCCTATAACCCGAGCGCTTTCGACAGGTGGACCTTTCTTCTTCAGTTTGCCCCTGAAGAAGAAAGGTCCACCTTTCGAAAGCGCTCGGGTTATAGGGTTTTTATTCATTTCTATGAAGACTACTTGAACCTACGTGTTTTTCTAACACCATGAATATATGTTAATAATAATGCTGATGAGGGAGTAAAATTGAAAACATAAGTAGGAACATCTAAAGATAAACGTCTCCCGGAATTTAAATCCGGGGTTCGACTTCTCGCGGGGAACAGAGGGAAGATAGCCCAACGTGTGGATTTGCATTAAATGTAGCAAGAAAGTTTCCAAAAATATACAAGAAATAGCAAACGTTAACTTAAAAATAAAATATTCAATTTCTTATTCCTATCAAAGTTTCAAGTTGAAAAGTCTTCCACAGCCACAAATGAGGGCTTAAGTATTTACACAAAGCTATTTGTTCAACAGATGTGAGAAATATCCCTCTCCTTGTTTCGTTCTATGATTAAGGTGATCGATTAAGAGAATGAAGTATTCTTTGTTCGAAGAATACTAGAAATTTTTGAGAGTTGTATTCACTATCATCCTCCCCTTACATCTTTTTAATGCTTGGAATTAAGGGTATTCAGAGAGTCTCATCATGGACGTACTGCTACCTACTAAAAACTAACAATAATGTCTTCAGAAAATATAATCGCAACATGAATATACCAATTACTCTACTTTTCATTTTTCAACACGATGTAATACATTTTAGTCTCCTCCTTGACAAGCTCGTCTATGAAGTCTTCTGAAAGAACGCCAATAAAATTAAAGCTGAAACGAAATTTTCAAAAGAAAAATGTCTTCCCTCATCATTTTAATGATACAGTAAACAAAATAACTTTGTAAGTTTGATGAATTACTAATTATGTAGAAACGTTAATGAATCTTCTATAAATGCGTTAAGGAAGAGGAATCTGTTAGGAATAAGCTTTATGTTGTAGCTAACACAAGTCAATAATGTTGACAGAAAAATCTCATTTTTACTCTTTGTGCTTTATTAGTTGTAATGTATCGTGTCAAGTTTCTTTTCTTTTCACATTTTTCCATTAGAAGAAAACAATATAATGATCCTTGCATAATCACGTCTGCACTTCTTCATTAAAGAATCAATAGTCTGTAGTTATTATTTTCTTGTAGGTTTAGCTAATGTCTTGAAATGACGGGAAATACCTGATGTGTTCCTGTTTTTTATAGTATAATATTTTAGTTTCAGATTTGTGAGCTACGTTTCTCTAGAGCTTAGCTCTGTACATGATTAATGTTGTGTTGAAAATAATTATACATTGGAGAAAAGCGTCTTTACAGATTTTTATACCCTTACCGCAAGACTAGTTTTTCACCTTTTACTACAGGTGGATCTTTAGGAAATTAAACTCTGTACATGATTAATGTTGTGTTGAAAATAATTAATTACACATCATCACAATAGCCATGATTGGAAGGATTTATTTTTGGATAGCAACAGGTATAATGTACAACTGAGTTTATGTGATGTATCCAAGTGAATCATCTTTTTTATAATTTTCCTAAGAATTCTTAAAATATAAATTTAAAACATATAACATAGTTTTAAGCCTCTTTTCATACTTTTGTTAAGCTTTGTCACTTACAGAAGCTTCTCGTACTTTTTGTGTTATCTTGAGATTCTTTTTGTCATTATATCCGAAAGTATACAAGTATATTTAAATCATTACATATAAGCACGTAAGCAAAGGAAAAATAAAATAAAACACAATAGAAATATGCCTTTGTAAACTTCATAATATAAATCATACCACGATAATGCTTATTTTTATTAATGCATTCATGACAGTGTATGTCTTAGTTGTAAGTCTGTAGGCTTATAACGCTAAAAATCGGGTAATGAGCACAGCACAACACAGATCGTCTATTATGTAACTTTATGTTCAACGGCCACCAAACAAACACTAAAATGTTTGTATGGATTTACTATTTAAAACCAAAGCCTTTCATAACTTAAACATTAACACAAGTTTTTATGTTGGTTTTGTTTATACATATAATGAAAAAAAAAGATTTAAAGCCATATAATTTTACATCTAGGTTTAACTGCAAAGCTTTTTTTTTCTATAAAATACTACAGAAATGTGCATGTATACAAAATTTACTCAATGTTGTCTTCGAACGCATAAATATCATCTGGACAACTTTCCATGTCCTCGATCTTGTTGGACTTGAGTTAACATAGCTGTAAACTACAGTACTCAGGTGATTATAATATGGATTTTTTGTTACTAAAATAAAAAAATATGCTTCATAATTCAAAGAATGATAAATATTGTTCGCCATTTTTCTAATATTTGTGCCCCCAGTGGCACAGCGGAATGTCTGCGGACTTACAACGCTGGAATCGGGTTTCGATACTCGTGGTTGGCAGGGCACAGATAGCCCATTGTGTTGCTATGTGCTTAACTTCAAACAAACAAACAAACTAATATTTGTGTAGTTTATCAACTAGCTGTCTAAGGCATGTAAGAAACGTAAGCAGATGTTAAGTTAGCTTGCTTATAGATACAGTTTGCATCAACTTTTGTCAGTTTTAAGAATACAAGATACTAATCTTCATCTGAAAATTATCTTCACAATAAAGTTACATTTCATTATCTTTTGAACGCAAGCAGCTTTAAAATATTTTTTTCCTTTGTAATGTATTAGATTTTCTTAGGACTTACATTTTTATGTGCAGTAAGGAGTTTATAATGTGCAGTGAGGAGTTTGTAAGTTTAGAGATTGCTGCTTATATTTTATTTTAGATTGACAAGTAACTGGACAAGTAACTAAACTCCAAACTGTCTAAAAACATCCAACTGGCCTGAATATGCAAAATTTATAAAATGTGTTTAACTTAGAGAAGTGTGATGTTAATGTCCTTAAGTAACTAAATAATAATTTGTCTGTTCAGAAATAATAGAATGTGAAATTGATAGAATTATGTGAAACACAAAGATAAAATTAATGAATGTGCACATATAAAAGATAAACCGTCTTAATAATTAAAATAATATTTGTAACATAATTAATGTAATCATGTTATCGTTGATTTCCTTCTATACTAATATTTGATCTCACATTTACAACAAAAATCAACTAGCTTAAAAATATTTATGCAATTTAGCATTTATCATAACAAATGTGATTTTCGTATCATGTACGCATTTGGAAAAACATCAATTAATTATTAATTATTCCTAAACACATTAACTTTGTTGTGTCAACAAGAAACTTGTTTGCTATAATTGGAATGTAAACTTAGTATAGTATTATGTTATATAATCTGTCATGCAATTTTTCATTTTCATCAGATCAAAAATGCAGAAATATAAGTTCCAAATGATCTCCGTTCAACAATAATATTAAACAATTAGCATCTAGGAATAGTTAAACACAGATGTAATACTGTAACGTTTCACATTATAAAGAAGTAACAGAAACACATGGAATTGCATAACAACTCAAAATGTTCTTAGTACGAGCAAATAGTTGTTGTTGTTATTTGACGTTAAGAACAAAGCTACACAACGGGCTAATTGTGTTCTGCCCAACATGGGTATCAAAACCCGGTTTCTAGCGTGTAAGTCCGCGGACACGGTGATGTGCCACTAGGGAGCACGAGCAAATAGAAATACCGTTATGGAGTAAATATTTTTTATTATGTCATTTGTTACTTAATTAAATATTTTTAAGCAGGAGCTAACAAATATACGGTGTCAAACCTGTAACATTTGTTACTTCTTTTGGACACCAATATATCTAGGTATTCTTTTTTTAAAACAATTCTAAAAAAAATAAGTTTATTGTCTTTTATAGTTCTGCGTGTACTGATCGATTAGTAAATAGTTTTAGAGTTTTGTATTTCCGGTAACAACTTGGTTGTTACTAGAGGGTAGTTTTTGTTTCACTGCATCTTAGAAACAACAGACCTTTGGAGTACATAAATAGTCTGCAAGTTTTTCTAGTTTATATTCTGAGAAACATGGTTGTATTCAAGTCATGCCAGTCGTGTCATGATATAGTGATTTCAACAAGTGTAACTTCTTCACTCTCATTACATTGCATATGTATCGTATTCTATATTGTGGCAACTGTTTGGAGGTCGAAGTCTTTTAGTGACTTTTGATTATATATAGTCGTAAGTTGACTTAATGAAACGTGTTATGATACACACTACAAGTCGTTACCATTGTTTCACTCAAACCTATACAAAATGCTTTCTTTTTCCTACAAACTTTGTTTATATATTGTCATACGTGGAAATAGGTGAGGAGGTAATTTGATTCTGTTATTGACGTGAGCGAAGTACTATTTTGTTGTAAAATGTTCTATCTTTCAATAGTTGACCTGACTCGAAAAGCAAATATTAAACCTCGACTTGACGAAACCTAAACAATAAAAACGTAGCTGAATGTGGTCATGTGATATTATTAGTATTTTACACACTATACGGTTTTTGTAGCACCTGCAATACGGGAGTTAGGTAATCTATTTAAACAAGGGCTCTTAAAAGTGCACGAAAGCTTATAGATAATAAAAAATTAATTGTGGAAGTTGACTGAAGAGTTTCGTATAAGCAACAGCTGGCTTTCTTATCTAGAGTAAATCAGAGTAAACCTGTTTTCTTATATAACACACAAGTGCTTCATATAAAATGTTTCATTCAGACTTATCGTGTGTACACTTTTTCATTAGTTTCTTACCTTAGTAATGAATATATCATAGTTTTTCTTGTTGCAAGTAAGAACTTGCAAAAACTACTTAAGGTAAGGTTGTCATGATTAGTAAACTATGAACGATCACCTAAGACTAATTATTAAGTAATTTTTTAGTAATTAGTAATTACTAATTAGTTTTCATTCTACGTTTTGGTTGCTGATCAATCTGCTTTCGTTTTCAGGCAAACAGCTTATGGACTTAGAAAAACGTAAATGCAAATTCGCTAAAATAGATAACCATTTCAGTCTCCTCCATAAATCCTTCATAAACATAAACAACGTAACGTAATTTCTAAAGGCCCTATAGTTAAATTACGTATCAACAAATCAAAGACCAACTCAAAAACTTAATAATACCTTGATCCTAGATAGGACCAAATATCACCATATAAATAAACAAACAAACAAAACAACCTCTATTTAGGTACACACAGCTATTCAAACTTCATACCAACAACACACATGTTCTTAGGAAAGTTACCTAAATATATAACTTTTAAGGAATGTACCCAATTAAAAATCTCCATAATAATAGGGCTCGCAACCCTTGTTCCAGCTTGAAGGTAATGCTACAAACAACAACAAGGATTAGCTACGGGTTTAGATCTATCATCAGTATTCAGTAACATTTACATGGAACATTTTGAAAATAACACCCTCAAACAGAACTTTGCTTAGACATGACCACACACTAACGACAATATTGAAGAATTCATGAATCACTTGAACAAACTTTCAGTGAAACAATACATAAAAGAAATAGAATATTTTAACAAACTCCCATTGGAGGTTGGGTGTTTTCTAACTGTGTTTAATTGTGATCTTATTGAGATGTGGTTCTATCTTTGAGATGTTTACAATATTTCTTTTGTTGCAGAGATACCTTTGACATAAAGTATGTTGTTGTATATATTTAATTTGTTTCCTGCTTATTCTTGGTACTTAATTTCTTTATTTTTTTTCTTATCACGTTTTCCAGTGTCCATTGTCTGTAGTGATTTGTTTTTGTTACTTGTTCTTGTCATCTTCAGTATAACAAAGCTTTTTCATTCTTGAAATACGGAAGTATATGACACTCATCTTTAAACTGTCGAGATAATTTAATTTAGGGTTGAGGTATTTACCATATCTGTGGGTTTTCTGTAAACACCTGTGGTATACGAGTTATATTATAGGATCGCAGTTAGAACACACCCAACCTGCTATAGGATCGCAGTTAGAACACATCAAACCTCTTAAATACCCGTTAGAGAGAAAGAGCAACACCCTTAGTGAATGGGAACTCCAACACAATGGAAAAACAAAAAGTCCAAAACACGTCTGAACTCAGAAGCATAATATTAGTGTTATTTCAATTCATTACATTGTCTTCTTTTCATTGTTATTTGATCTTTGAACAAGAAAATGAAAGGTAAAAATAGCCTTCTAACATCCACCTTACTAATAACACAGCCAATCTAACATAGAAGTAAAATATATGGATACCTGGCTTGACACATTCAGTTAAAATTAGCTGATTAAAATTAAAGTTGGGAGATCCTAGATGATTATACAAAACACACCAGCCTTTCTATCAAGAAATCCAGGTTTGGATCGATTTTAGAAACAGTCCTACTAAGGACTTCCCTATAGATGGCAGCAAAACAGCAACTACAACATAAAATTAAAACTAATTAGTAAATTAATAAAACAAATGAAATTTCGCTTATTGAATATGCTATTAACCACGAAAACCACCGCAACTGTACTTTGTAACATCTATAACACTGTAGTGCTTGTTTGTTTAACCTATGGTGATCGTATATTCTATTAACCACGAAAACCATCACAACAGCTGTTTGTAACATCTATATAATTTTTCCGTAACCTAATGGACCTTCATAATGGATTATTTTAGCACTGATTTCAAAATGGTACATCAATATTCGACTTTTAAGATACATATTCTTTGACTATAATAATCTGCATATACGAATTTGAATAAATTGATTACAATTTGTACAATACTTTCTAAACTTTCTGACTTCACGCATACTGATTATTTTAGTGGTAGCAAAGGGATCGAGATTTGATTTTTCAATATTTTGAGAGAAACCGACTGTAACGTGCCCTCAATCAGAAGTTCTGAGGTTCGAGCTCTTTCAGCTATGGGTGCATTATAAAAGTCAAAGTTGATCTCAAAATTCTGTAAATAAAAAAGTGGTTTGGGGACCTCTGGGGCTCTGTGACCTTTTCAGGGGGTTCCGCGATGATGAAGAACAAGTTTATATTATTATAGTTTGAAAATCGATACTATTTCTAATTACAATGAAATAATTTGTAACTGAAGCTTTCATTCATTTACCTACTAATTTATGTCAGTGCTGCTTTGATATACCATAAAATTAGCTTCGGCAGAGGGGCATTTCTGAGTAAGAAGATTTGTGAGATCGTCTTTGGTATGTGAAGACGATCATGACGAAAAATAAAATTACTGAGTTAAGAGTCGCCGTGTAGACGGCTGGTGATGCTGAATTACAAATGGCATAGTTTTGGGTATCAAGCTAATTATTTGTTAAAAAATTCTACGAACCGAGTAGCTGACTCACAAACTTAGTAGTATTAGACCGTTATTCTTACAAACTTGTAATGAACATGATTGACCTGTAAACGAAAGTTTTCATTGCTGATTATCTAACTTGCAAAAATAAAAAAAAACAATATCGTACATTATATTTAAGATCCTTTACCAGCACTTGTTCTTCAAAAATATTAAGCCTACTGTTTCTAATTTTTGTACTTTGAAATTTTCATAACATCTTGAAAGTGAACATTCAACAGACCTGTTCTCAGCTTCACTTGTTGCTAGCTTGATATGGCCCAGTTTCTGGGACTCTACGTCTTCGATGTCTACAGGTTTAGTGTGCTCCAGAACTGTTTGACAATCCAATTGCGCAAGCTTTTAAAGTTTATGCTGAAAGTCAGTGGGCGAGTTTTCCTGACGTCACGAGCACTTCAGCCAATGAAAGAAGTAATACAAGTTTAACCAAATATTTTAGAGAAATATGTAGGCGTCTAAGTGTCAACGGAATGATATCCAGACATCAGATTATATTTATTAGGTAAATGTATCTCATGTTGGTGTAAATATTTTATTTCTATTTCAATACACCTCGAACAAATATGACTTTAAACATTTCAATGATAATCTGCTTGTTATTTAATAAACCAGTAACAGATTGCTCACAGTTTAGTATCTCTTATGTTTCCAAAGTGTAAGAGACATTTGAAAAGATAGCATTAACGCATGATTTTCAACACGATTGTTCTTTTAACAGGTCTTCATCTTCACTTCTTATTAAGGCTTTCATTGGTTTCTATTTGAACGAAGCCAACATAAAGTATAGTTACATATTTAACAATGACTATTAAGCTACAAAAATATTATCTAATTTACAAGCGTCTCAAGAATAATTCCTTCAGGATTTGAAAATTGTTAAACAACATGAGTGACGTCGGATTTTTTGTGTGTGATTTTATAGGATTAGCAAAGCGTTTACTGAGTAAGTTAACGTGACTGACTGTATGTTTAATAACGCTTGGAGATGGTTTAGATGGGTAATGAAGAAAACTTTAATATAAGTTTAACATAACAGCAAATGTACAATGTTTCGACAAGGTTTTATCTTCATCAGGTACATGGAGTTTACACTGACACAGATATATATATATATATATATGTACATTTTACCCATTCAAGCCGTCTCCAAGCATTATTAGTCTCAAAGTGGGTTCTTCGTCATCGAATTTGACTATATGTTTGCTGTGTAAAATAACCCAACTAATAAATTATTTGTTGAGTAAACTAACATAACCTATCATATGGTTCCTGTGTAAAATAACCCACCTAGTAAATCATTTGTTGAGTAAACTAACATAACCTATCATATGGTTGCTGTATAAGGTAACCCAACTAGTAATTTATTTGCTGAGTAAGTTAACATTACTAGCTATATGTTTGCTGTGTAAGATAACCCAACTAGTAAATTATTTGTTGAGTAAACTAACATAACCTATCATATGGTTGCTGTGTAAAATAACCCACAGGTGAATTATTTGTTGAATAAACTAACATAGCCGGTCATATGTTCGACTGGTGAGTTTCTTGTGTGTTTACTTACGTGGTGGTCTTGCAAACTATTCTACAGCTGTCAGTCAGGTCATCACATATTATAGTGATACTTGTGACAAAGAGAAACTAAGTAATGTTATAAAACAATAAGTAAAAAGGTCAGTTTTCTTCCTACATAAGAGAGTTGACATCAGGGAGTGCTGTGGCCTCGAATAATGGATGTAGGTAACTTTCTAGCCCATATGCTGACAGTAAGAGCTGATTATAGCCCACACCTTGTGTAAGTGCTGCAGAGGTATGCCACGAATGCTGCCTCATTATTGATCCTGCAATAAAGCCCCTCCCGTATGTTTGTCCAGACCATTCCAAATATAAATACTGACTTTATAGCCATCTCGCATGTGAAACATTTAACAAATATGGGAGGACGAGGACTGAGAAGGTGTTTGAAGGAAGTTTATTCGTAAATGATCCTTTTAGAATGGATAAGTGATCAGGAATATGTTAATTGTATATAGCTGAATGAAGTTTAAGGTCTTAGTATCTATCTTTAATATCCCTATAAACAGAATAAAAAATCTTTGACAGGGTAGTACGTTATCTGAGTGATATCCCCAGAAACGGTGAAAATCAAGTTTCAGTGAAGTTTTATTGATGAGGAGTAGGAACCTGATGCTCACAGATACCTTTTCTAGTAAGTTCTTGCATCATTGAATAAGTTTATGTAGTGAAAACAGAATGGATGCTAAAGGTCCCAGAGTGAACTCAGCCAAAACCAGAGGACTTCTGAAGTATCTATTGAAAGGAAGGAAATGAAACATTTAGAAGCTGGTGCAGGATAGTGACTATGTTCTTACCAACTAGATCTTGGACATATATATTTAACCGATTAAAAATTGAAATAAAATGATCTTCAAAGTAAAATAAGTAATGACTTGTTGCATTTCACGGTGGATATTAAATCAGAGGTTTGTTTGTTTGTTTTATAGCAAAAACACATTGGGCTATCGGCTGTGTCTACCGCGGAGAACCTAACCCCGGATTTCAGCATTGTAAGCCCTTAAACTTACCTTTTTCCCACCGGGGGACTAGATCAAAGGAAGTCAGCCAAAAAGATAAGTTGCAACAACTGCAAGAATCCTAGATGAAAAGAGTTCGGTGAACCGAAAATTTGTCGTTATTTGTGTTATGTTGTTCATAATAAACTTTGTTTTTTACTTCTTCATCCTGAACACTGTACACTAATAAACTAGTAATGCGCGGAATTATGCGGGGCATTTTTGTTCATCTAAAATTAAACATGTTATATTGACAAATGTATCATCCGTCTTTTTCATGAATTAGTCATCTGTTTAGAGAGACTTTATCTCAAGGTATGACTACTTATTATCGTGTTTAAAATCTGTAGGATTAACAATGTGTTTAAACTCGATGACGAGGAACCCACTTTGAGACTAATAATGGCTGGAGACCCAGAACTTGTAGCAATCACTATTGAGTCTCCGTAAACTCAATTCTAAGTTTTTACCTATATATATATATATATATTAACTAGCTGGAGTACCCGTCCCCTGGACGGAAGCTATGTAAATTCATGATTAATGACAGATTATCTTAGTTACTTCCCTTATATATAATTGTCAAAAACGCCCATAAAAACTGCAAAACACAAAATGTGAAACTGTAGGTTTGCATGTATCTTTGCATGGACTAAACAAACCTACATGTTAAATTTGGTGAAGATCCATCAAAAGGGGGAAGAATTGGTGGTAAAAACGCAAAAACGCCCATAAAAACCACAAATCGCAAAATGCAAACTAAAAATTTGTATGTATCTCCCCATGGACCCATGAGCCTCCATACCAAATTTAGTAAAGATCCATCCACAGGAGGTGAGGTAGTGGCAAAAAACCATACCAATTTTAGTGAAGGTACATCCACACCGTGCGAAGTAATTACACGGACATACAACAGACAGTACTATTATATTTATATAGATACCTAAAGTAATAGGCTTACTTCACATATAAATATTTCGCTAAAGAGATATGTGTTTTGGTATTTCAGAACTCTGTGATATAATGGTATATACTGATCAAGTAGTGATAATGCTGAAAGGCAATTTTATTCCTAAATAAACAGAAAGGCTACAAAGTGGGGGATGTAGTAGTATATATCATTACTTCTATAGTAAATAAATAAAACCGTCTGATTTTACGTCTTCTTAAGTTGTGCATTCATCCACTTTAATATTACTTGCTTAATTAAATAACTACGCAAAAAGTGACAGTGAAGATATACATACGATGCTACTGTATTTAGTTACGAATATGTCAGACAGGGCAATAACTCTATCTTCCAGTTCATTCGTGTGTTAGTTCTTAATTACATTTTAATCACTTAGAAATCACGTGGGAACATACATAATTGAAGAAATAGTAAAGTAGGTTAAAAACAAACAATGAATGGTTAAATTAGTGCTTTATTTTGTTAAATTATGCAATGTAAAACTCTATTTAATAAGTTGTGCATTTACTAGGTTTCAATGTTGTGAGAGATAACAAAACGTAAATATCACTACATCTCACCTTCATACAAAAAGTAATACGTCTAATATATTTTATAAAACTTTACCTAAGAGGTAATGAACATACTAGGTTTTAACTTTAGCCAGGAATATAATACACGTGAAAGATTTTATTTTTGCAAAATTAAGTGCACGGGCTAGGTTTTAACTATATCCAAAAAAACTTAATTTATGTATCAGGTTTTAATTTTATCTAAAATTTAATGCATATATTAGTTTTAACTTTATTTGAAATGTGCTATATGTAAAAAAAAGAATATTTAAAAAATTATATTTATGAGACTTATTTTCTCTTTTGATTTTGCAGTAATGAAAATCTATAGACGGAAAATTGGAATTTTTGCTAAAATTGGATGTTTCTTGCTGTTATTGTTGTTTGTTATTAAGCACAATGCTACACAAAGGGCTATTTGTATTCTGCCCACCGCGGGTATCGTAACCCGGTTTTTAACACTATAAGTCCGCAGAAATACCACTCTGGCACTGGGGGACGAGTTGCTTGCACTTAAATATGAGTAAACAAGGCATATCATAAAAGAATATTTATTTGTTTGTTTAAGAAGTTCACAAAGGCTATCTACCCTAGCTTTCTCACCACTAACTTTTGATTAGTCTAATCGAATAGTGGAATTTGTTCATTACTCTTATAACGCCTCTACGACTCCAAAACACCGAATGCGCTTTTGCTGCAACGAGATTCATACCGTGTACTTCTAACTTACAATCGAGCACTCTAATTACTGGACCACGACCGGCCTTTTGAAACGACGTTCAGATTGGTTCTACCTTTCAGTTTTGGATAAATATTTTCAGCAGGAGTAGGTATTTAAAACCATCTATTTTAAAAAAAAACTGTGTATAATCATTGCTTATTTGTATTTTTATATACTTATGTTAATAAAAAAGCTAATGCTAATATGAACCTCTAATATATGATATATGAACCTCTGAAAGCAATTGATATCCATATCACATCAATCCTCTTATTAAAAATACTGATGATCAGCATAGTAATTTCGCTATATAGATTATAATTTAAAAAAACAAGGCTTATAAAGTAATGAAGCCAACCCTGATTAGAAGTACTTAATATTATAAATAAATACCTTATAAAACTATGATGATTAAGATACCTTGAAACATTAGGCTTGTGTTAGAATGCCCAAGATGTGAACCCGATGGTTTTTGTTACCGAACTTAGAGGGCGTGGAGGCGGTATAGAAATGAAGGTAAGATTCGGTTGAACGAGAGTAGGCCAATAGTTGGCAATAGGCGCAGTTGTATAATTGCCTCCCATCCAGTCTACCAGTTCAAAATCAGGGACAGCTGTGCATAGATTTGTTTGTTTGTTTGAAGTCAAGTACAAAGCTATACAATGGGCTATCTGTGCTCTATCCACCACGCGTATCGAAACCCGGTTTCTAGCGTTGTAACTCCGCAGAATTACCGCTGTGCCACTGGGGTCCTATGTATAGATACTTCTTGTGTACATTTGTGCGGAAATTCTGAAAATAATAAAAATTAGTTAGATAACTTCGGCATTATCGATATTCTTAGCTGTAACTGTTATCCCAATTATATGTCATGGAGTTGACATGCTTAGGAGGTTTGAGTTAATGCTTAATCAACATATAAGACTAACAACGCATGATAATCTTCACAAGTGTAAAAAAAAAAAAATCATTAAAATATATTTAACATTATGTCGTACATTATAAATAATAACATTAATGAATGAATATATAAATATTACATTATTTGACCGATACTCTAGAAATGTTAAAAAGCCAGTCGTTATCTACTTAGATCCATACAGTTTACCAAAACACAAAACTTGAATATACTTACAGGCTTTCATTTCATGGATTACCAGTTATACAAATCCAACAAAAGCAGCTCAAAGTAACTCAACCTTAATTGCAGTAGACAAGAAAAACGATGAAAACCGTTACTGTCTTATAGATAAAAAATGTTATCCGAGTTCGAAACTACTTTGATGTATTTAATGGAAACTTGGGCTTAGGTTAAGTGCCAAATTTCCGTTGCAAGGCTTATGAACTTAATTGTTGCTGTAATTTGTCCTCCAGGACGTGTACGAATTACGGGAATATGACGAAATATCGCTTGTTTTGTGATTTTTTATTTCTGTTTCAAACTTCTGTTTTCATGCATGACGTAGGTAATGTGAAAACAAGAGTAATACTGATACCAGATATCATTTGAAAATATAGGTACAAAAATAAGCATTTTGAGCATAAAGAAAATTTGTTTCACTTGTTGTTGTTGTTTTACAAATGTATCCTGCGGTGGTCATATTACTTTGAAGAATGTTTGTACGTATTAAAGGAGATGCTCATTTTATTTTAATATGGTATTTCTAATAATAAATATTATCCGGATATTATACTAATAAGTTTATAAGCATGTATTTCTGAATATGTTAAAACTTCTGTCGGGCCGCACTATCAAAATATTCCACGTAATGTACCTCCGTTGGCTTCACAGTATTTTAGTATCCATTATAAAAAGGTTTGTTGATATTCCACGTAATGTATCTCCGTTGGTTTGACAGCATTTTAGTATCCGTTATGAAAAGGTTTGTTGATATTTCACGTAATGTACCTCCGTTGGTTTGACAGTATTTTAATATCCGTTATAAAAAGGTTTGTTGATATTCCACGTAATCTACCTCCGTTGATTTGACAGTATTTTAGTATCCGTTATAAAAAGGTTTGTTGATATTCCACGTAATGTATCTCCGTTGGTTTGACAGTATTTTAGTATCCGTTATGAAAATGTTTGTTGATATTCTACATAATGTATCTCCGTTGGTTTGACAGTATTTTAGTATCCGTTCTAAAAAGGTTTGTTGATATTCCACGTAATGTATCTCCGTTGGTTTGACAGTATTTTAGTATCCATTCTAAAAAGGTTTGTTGATATTCCACGTAATGTATCTCCGTTGGTTTGACAGTATTTTAGTATCCGTTATAAAAGGTTTGTTGATATTCCACGTAATGTATCTCCGTTGGTTTGACAGTGTTATGAAAAGGTTTGTTGACATTCCACGTAATGTATCTTCGTTGGTTTGACAGTATTTTAGTATCCATTATAAAAAGGTTTGTTGATATTCTACGTAATGTATCTCCGTTGGTTTGACAGTGTTTTAGTATCCGTTATAAAAAGGTTTATTGACATTCCACGTAATGTATCTCCGTTGGTTTGACAGTGTTTTAGTATCCGTTATAAAAAGGTTTATTGACATTCCACGTAATGTATCTCCGTTGGTTTGACAGTATTTTAGTATCCGTTATAAAAAGGTTTGTTGACATTCCACGTAATGTATCTCCGTTGGTTTGACAGTATTTTAATATCCGTTATAAAAAGGTTTGTTGATATTCCACGTAATGTATCTCCGTTGGTTTGACAGTATTTTAGTATCCGTTATAAAAAGGTTTGTTGACATTCCACGTAATGTATCTCCGTTGGTTTGACAGTATTTTAGTATCCATTATAAAAAGGTTTGTTGACGTAGCTTTCGAGCAGCCTGCATAATAAATGAATTACTTGCACACTGTATAATATAATTTCTATCTTACCACAATGTGCTAGAAAAGCAGTTTAATTACTTGCTTATTAGTTCAATAGTATGGGCTGTTTCTCTTAGTTACTGTAGGTTAAACATGGTTCTGTATTCTATTTTACAACACATTTTGTCAGGTGTGAGTTTCTTTGATTAATCCGCCACTACTGCTCCCGGATGGCTCAGGTATAAGTTTGCGGGGTCATAATGTTAAAACTTCGAGTTAGATACCTGATGTGGGCACAGCGCAGATAGCCCATCGTGTAGCTTTGAGCTTAAAGAAAACAAACAAGCTTTTCACTACAACTAAGTCGTAAGTTATATCATTATTTTTCTTACATTCAAAACCTTGAATTCTTCCACAAGATAAAATTTATAATTGTACCACAATGTGTGATTTTGGGTTCTTTAGTTTATAAATCTTATGTTTTACGTGATCGGCAATGAAATCGGAAGCTTTAAAATGTTTTTTTGTTGAACTTTGCGTTCCTAACTTTGAAAGTAATTCAAGACTTATGTAAATAATTAATGCAATATTATTTAGGCATGCTGTATAAAATAGTTTTTTACACGGTATTTTTTTATGATTTTACTGATCATGTTCTTCTGGCAGTCTATATAGACTTTAAATCCATTCTTCTGGCAGTCTATATAGACTTTATATCCATTCTTCTGGCAGTCTATATAGACTTTATATCCATTCTTCTGGCAGTCTATATAGACTTTATATCCATTCTTCTGGCAGTCTATATAGACTTTATATCCATTCTTCTGGCAGTCTATATAGACTTTATATCCATTCTTCTGGCAGTCTATATAGACTTTAAATCCATTCTTCTGGCAGTCTATATAGACTTGATATCCATATAAACTGTAGTTTTATCTTTTCCTTGGAGCAGCTTCAGATTAACATTAGTTAGTTTCATGTCCTGAAATTTGTTCGATTCGTATTTTGCACCAATTTATAAAATATAATTATTGGAAATAATTTCAACTTTACATTCTAATTAATATTCCGAAGAAACAGTTTTAGCTGTACAGGTAATTTGAAGTCGTTCCCCAACGACAATCTTATTTAGATGCAGGCTAGAGCAAACTATGTGACGTAAAGGAGCATTAGCTTGTTGATATACTTTTGTTGAGATGTTTGCGAAGAACCTGGTACAGTGAATTTGTTAAAAGAGTCAAAGGCGCCCGAATTTTCTACTGTCAAAATGTCATTATGTTATTATCCCTAATAGTACCGATGTCTTATTAAGTCAACACCTGTTTAACAAACGATCACACTTGAAAGACTTAACATACAAATATTGATCCTCGGATCTCCTGTTCAATAAAACTTGTGTCACAATTCAACGTATTATTTTTCTTGTTTAAATAGTAACAAATATTAGTATGTCAGGAGAGAAGATATTTTCTTTTCACTTTTGCACGTGATTTAGACTTGGAGAACCGCGTATTTAAACAAAACTGATGAAGTTACTAATACTTTTCAGACATTCCTTTTAACGAGAGTTTATCATATTAGCTGACTCACCTCACGTGCACCTTCTGTTTGACGTACTTCTTTAGTCACTGGTAATGAATGCTATTTGTTGCCTGGTTTCCTGGAGCGCTTTTGTGTGACGTTTAGCTACTACGATTCGAAGTTTTGAACATTCAAGATATATACTCAAACAAGTGTGCTTGTTCATGTTATCCGAAGAAACAATGCTCACAGATTCTATACACTTGAACGGGCACGCTCCAAAAAACAATAATGATAACCGTGTGGCGTCTTGCAGAAAAGTTTCAAGCTAACTTTCATAATACATAGAACAGGTTTTGTTAAAACATGCAGTTAGCCAAGAGTGGTTCATTGAGCACATATGTGTGTTTCCTATAACAGTTGTGATCTCAGTAAAGAAATTATCCTAAATGATCAATTTTTTGGCTAAACATATTTACTTGTCATACTTAAAAATGTGGAAGAAAGACGCAGAATTACGTAGATTGTATGAGTAGAGTTATCAGTGATATTAGTATCATTCTTAATGTTGTGTCTTTTTTATCATTTGTGAACCTGATACAGAACTATCGTTGTCAGTTGTCGTTTAGAAGGTTACTGTAAAAATATTTGTGGATATTTTGTTTGTTAAGCACAAAGCTACGCAATGGGCTATCTGTGCTCTGCCCACCACGGGTATCGAAACCCGGTTTCTAGCGTTGTAAATCCGCAAAAATATCGCTGTGCCACTAGGGGGACTTATGGATATTACAGCAACTAAAACTTTAATTCATGTTCTTTGAATATATTGCAATATGTCAAGTAAAAATAACAAATGTTTGTTCACAACTACTCCTACTGCGAGGTCTATTAATTTTCTCCCTTCTCGAGACTTGAAGTTAGGCTTAATAATTAAATTGTTTCTGTTTGTTTGTTATTAAGCACAAAGCTAGACAAAGGGCTATCTGTGCTCTGCCCACCACGGGCATCGAAACCCGGTTTCTAGCAGTATAAGTCCGCTGTGCCACTGGGGGGCAAATTGTTTCTGATTGAGGATGTTTGATTTCACAGTTTATCAGTGGATGAAGACGCTACAAAACAACAACAAACTTTAATTATTCATGAATATTGAATTGTTTAAAGAACTATGTTAAATTAGTGAGTGACTTCAAAGCCTTAAAAATTATATAGTCTGAAAAATTATTTACAATTTTAAAGTTTCAATGATAATAGTCGCATGCAAATAATAAACCTTTCAAAACAAACTGTTAGCCCTAATTTTCTATTTTGCTAATCTCAAGTCTCTCCAAATTGCCAAAATGTAAACCTTCCTCCACTCCCTTTCCTTAAAATGTAAGTGAAAAACTATACGATCTGTGAACATGTTCATAATTCTTGTGTTTCAACTCTAAATGAACAATTACTTCACAATGATCTTTGTTGTTGTTGATGTGTTTGTTGTATTGAGATGTCATATGAATCATTGAATGAATACATCTTCTCATAGACCAATCTACAAACATAAGTTCATATCACGTAAACAAGATATATGATACAAATACTCAACCCAATAAAATTTTGCCGATCTAAAATTGCCTCAAAAATACACATAAAAGCGTGAATATACACAAATGTATATCTAAAGAAAACCTGTGTGAACTGAACGCAATATTTTATGCCTATCTACAATATTCTCAAATTATTTTTTGTTCTATACCATAAGAGGAAAATCTATCTGACTTATGAGGCTCTTAAAGTATTTATTTTTCCTGTTTATTATTGTAAATGCCAATTTTATTCGATAGAATATTTCGCTTTTTACTACTGTAACCATAAAATATTTCATCGAAATAGAAGTAAAGAAACAGTAACAGTAAAAATTACAAGTAAGGAAGGTTGGGTGATATTCATAATGCACAAAGGAGAAAATTTTAAATTGTTATTCGCAAATATGCTAAGAGTGTTATAAAGTTGTGTATGGAAATTAAGTGGCGTAATTTGAAATATTACTGTTAACTTTCTAGAGCCTATTTTGGAAAACGTTATGTTATTTATCAAACGTAACAAGATCAAAATTCCATAGCCATATTGTTTGGAGACAATCCGATTTGCGAAAATAATGCATCATTTGTACATACCATAAATTCAAAAATTCGATTTTAATATTTGACGTTATTGAAACAGAACATGGTGAGTTTAGTTGTTGAACAGAAGATACTGGCTTTGCTTTTAAACGGGTAGGGTTAGCTTTAGTTGCTAAAACAGGTAATGTTCGCTTTAATTGTTGAATACGGTAGTATTCTATTTCATTTTAAAATTATTACTGTTGGCTTCGATTATTATATATAAATAATGTTGACTTTGATTGAAAAAAGAGATAGTATTGGCTTTAATTTTTGAAACAGCAAATTTATTGTAAGCTTTGTTCAAATAGGTAGTAGTGGGTATGATTGTTGAAACAAGTAATATTGGCTTTGAATGTTGAAAGAGATAATATTGGATTTGATCGTTGAAAGAGGTAATGTTTGCTTTGATTTTTGTAACAGGTAAATGTTTGCCTTGATTATTAAAACAGGTAGTGCTCGCTTTGATTGTTGAAAAAGTAATGCTTGTGTTATAAATATTAAGTAATGCTTGCTTTGGCTGTTAAAACAGGTAGTGTTGGCTTCGATTAATGAAAAAAAAGCAATGATTAGTTTTATTATTGAACCATATAGTGTTGGCTTTGATTGTTGAAACAAGTAATGCTTGTGTTATATAGAGTAATGCTTGCTTTGGCTATTGAAACAGGTAGTGCTGGCTTTGATTGTTGAAACAATGCTGGCTTTGATTATTAACACAACTAGTGTTCATTTTGACTGTTAAGAAAAGGTATTGTCGGTCCTGACTGTTTAAACAAGTAGTGTTTGTTTTGATTGTTGAAACATGTAATGTTGCCTTTGATTGTTAAATTAAATGATGCTAGCCTACACTGATGAAATAGTTGATATGGTATTGATCTATTAAATAGGAAACATTGACGTTGATTGGTTGAGGTTTATTAAACAAGCCATCGTATGGTTGATTGATTAAATAGGTGATTTTGGCGTTGATTGATGAATCAAATTACACGTTGAAGAAAACTACACAGTTTTATGAAAGGTAGTATTAAAAGTTCTGTTCAAGAGCCAATTCGTTATCAATGTCAAATCTCTATTTCAATTAGGTTTCTTAGAGGTTGTTTAATCCGGACTTTCAAATTGAAATAACCTGTGATACTAGTGAGGGATTTTTAACGAAGCTTATAATGCGAGTCCTACAATGTTTCGAGTGGAGACTCTAATTATCAAAGCTAAAAAGTAATAACAATATTAGAGAAAAAGAAACATATAGATATAGCAAGTATGACATTAAGACTTGCGTAATAAAAGAATCCAGCAGACGGACACATGTAACCGAATGATTTTTTTGTCTTGTTCTTTTGTTGTTATTTTTAGAATTTTTCCCCCAAATGTTCTGTTTGAGTATCGTCCATCTTTCCTTATTTATTTTTTTATGAAATGACTTACGAATATCTATATTTTTTCTTTATTTTGGGGTAATTTTTCAGACATTGTAGACAAGTTACTTCCACAACATGTTTGTCCAACTTTAGCATACGTCATTATATACACAGACATACCGGTCAAGTCAACGAATGTAGCGCCTGTACATGTCTGTGCGATCAGACTATCGGCGCGATTAGTGGTAATTTCTTCAATGCTATAACTTGTAAATAACTACTAGAGATAAAGTTATGGCTTAGTGGCGCCAGACTAGCATGTTTCAGTGCTGGTTGGGAGTTTTTAGAGCATGGATGAAGAAATGGCATGTTGTAAAGAACGACTTAACCTGTTCTCACATGAAGAGGCTCCATGGCGGGTTAGAGGCAAACGTATGGACTTAAAAACGCTAAAATCCAGTGACCGATTCACCGCGGTGGACAAATGTAGATAGCCCATTGTGTATTTTTTGGTTGTGTGTTCCTTATTACAACTGGTGAGTCCTAGCATACATGAAAATAATCAGTGAACATTTATCATCTGTTCCGTATAACAACTCCCGAGTTATATAGCACACGTGCAAATAATCAGTGAACATTTATCATCTGTTCCGTATAACAACTCCCGAGTTATATAGCACACGTGCAAATAATCAGTGAACATTTATCATACTGTTCCGTATAACAACTCCCGAGTTATATAGCACACGTGCAAATAATCAGTGATCATTTATCATATGTTCCGTATAAAAACTCCCGAGTTATATAGCACACGGGTGGGAAATAAATGAGGTATATGTCATTAGAGAATATTTTGAAAAATCTTATTATTTTTTTAGTTTCTAATGAAATAAGCTTTACATCAATGTGATATGACCATTATAAATACACAGGTATCTTCATTTCACCTACACGAAAGGCTTTATTAGTGGACTACATCTGTCTAATAGTTGTTTGTGTTTTTAACGAAGTTTCAAGCAACTAGCGCAGATATTCATCAGATAGTTCAGAATTTATCGGGTAGAAACGCGGCTGTAGTTGTGAGCTTCGTCGGCTGAATCATTTAACTTGCTACTTGTAAATTCAAAATTTAACATACTGTGAGTAATGCAACAACAAAGTAACAAGGGTTATTACCTATGATTCAGTAACAGTGAAAACAAAATCACAATTCCAGAGAGGGTTATTATTAAGTTACTGTTTGTAATTAAGCACAAAGCTACACAATGGGCTATCTGTGCTCTGCCCACCACGGGTATCGAAACCCGGATTCTAGCGTTGTAAGTCCGCAGACATACCGCTGTGCCACTGGGGGCTCCAGAGAGGGAGGAAGAGGTATACGCTGAACCTGACCCCCGCTGGTCCAAAACATGAACCGAATCCCGATAAAGAAGAAGATTCATTTGCACACATCGTAAAAGATCGTACTCTATTTATTACTAAACTTCTGTATTATGTTGTTTTCTGTTTAATTTATTTAATTTATTTATTTATTTATTTATTTA
>NW_013665769.1:811130-825341 GCF_000517525.1 Limulus polyphemus
CTGGTGATTTGAGTGGTATATCTGTGTATTTAATAATATGAACACCCATTTAATTCTCCATCTGCCTGAAGTATGCCTGGACAAATATGTTGTGGAAGTAACTTGTCTACACCTGATTTGTGTCACTTTTCCAAATAGAAATACTTCTTGACTTTTGCAACTAACCTTTGTTTTCGTGGATTCTCACCTGTTACAAGACATCACACTCTGCTCACTACAATTGGGGGTACGACCTTTTGCAGGTCTCTTTCTGGGTGGGTCGGCTCCACACTGATCCATATTTCCTTGTTTTTCAATACCATTAAGTACAAGGGATATTTCAGCGTAGTAAATTCGAAATTCCCGATATATAAACCTTTTTATGATCTGAGTGTATGAATATTGTGAGTCAGAAAGATCAGTTACATACACATTTCAAAGGTGATCAATTTTTCATGAAATCATACTACTTACAGAGCATCTTAATAATATTGAGTATTTGTATATTTGCTACAGCCCCTCTGACACTTTCTCGCGGCCTGCTGGAAGTTTGCGGTCTCTAGTTTAGGAAGCCCCTGACCTACATAACGCTATTCAATGTCGAAATGTAGTTCTTATAGATTCTGTTCAACCGCGGCTTTATATCGGCTATAGTTGTTACGGGAATTGCTGATTTACATATTCAAAATCATTTTAATATAATGTGCTTACCCTTCTATATATATATGTTTCATTGAGAAGCTTAGCATAGCTTAGCTACATACTTAGCTTCGTTCCTTTAGAAGCTGAAGCTAATTGTTTTTATAATTATTGAATATATGATAGAAGAGTAATTATCACGTTCTGGTAATTAACTGGATCTCTTGCGTCAATTCTAACAGCTTTCATCAGATAGCTGTATCGTCGCCAGTCCTGATTAGAAATTAATTTGAACGAACCACTTTGGTAGTCAGCTGTCACTTAAAAGTTAAACGGATAATTGGATTCCAATTAGCAATGACTCTCTTTCTATCATGACTGACTACTCGAAATCGAAAACTACATTTTATATTTAAACTTTACCTTGACTACAGAAACACACAATAGTGTGTGCAATAAATATTCTTAAAATGTTTTGTTACTTTTTTTACATTTTAAACTTAAATTTACTTCAATACTCTTATCCTTCATATGTAAAATAACAGAATGATCAAACTTTCGTTTTTAATCTATGGACCATAAAAAATCAACTAAGCAAGTCTCTTATATAATAGAAAACTAGAGTTAACAAGGAAAACAAAAAGACTAAACATGGTCCTTATGGCAATAGAAAACAACAGTGATCAAGACTTTCGTTTTTAATGCTAACAAAGAAAAAGACTAAACATGGTTCTTAAGGCAATAGGAAAAAAACTTATCAAGACTTTCGTCTTCAATGTTAAAAAAGGTAAAAGAATAGACATGGTCTTTATGGCAATAGAAAACAACAGTGATCAAGACTTTCGTCTTTAATGTTAACAAAAAAAAGAACAGACATGGCCCTTATGGCAACAGAAAACAACAGTGATCAAGACTTTCGTCTTTAATGTTAACAAAGGAAAAGACTAAACAAGGCTCTTATTGCAATAGGAAAACCCACTGATCAAGACTTTGGTATTCAATGTTAAAAAAGGTAAAATAATAGAAATGGCCCTTATGGCAATAGGAAACAACAGTGATAAAAACTTTCGTCTTTAATGTTAACAAAAAAAGAAAAAGAATAGACATGGCCTTTATGGCAATAGAAAACAACAGTGATCAACACTTTCGTCTTTAATGTTAACAAAGAAAAAGACTAAACAAGGCTCTTATTGCAATAGGAAAACCCACTGATCAAGACTTTGGTCTTCAATGTTAACAAAACAAAAAACAGACATGGCCCTTATGGCAATAGGAAACAACAGTGATCAAGACTTTCCTCTTTAACATATTTTTTTGTTCTTGATAATTTTTTCCTCAAATTCACTTTTTAGCACATAGGAAAACTGACGGACCAATGTTGATATCGATATGAAGTTCTAGGAATTGCAAAACATGAACAATTTTCCTGTAGTGTACTCTTGAAAATAAGCATTTATATATATATATATATATTATCTACGATAATTAATCGTTCATGAAATACAGAGCATGGCAGGCAGACAGACAGTATTTCAGTCATTCTTTTTTAGAATGGTGGTTTATTGTATGCAATATGTTATCATTTTCTGGCTGTTTTAGCAACATTTTAACCATTCTTTTTTAAACTGATAGTATAAATGTGAAATGTGTTATCTCTTTCGGTCTGATTAACAAAATTTCGGAACTGCATTTTTGAGCGTACTATATACAGTGCGTTATCTCTTATTTCCGAGTTCATCTTTTGACTAACAAATATCAGAGAAGATGTTTTAAGGAAATTAAAGATTTTATTGAATAAGATGTTAGAAGGAAATTGAATAAAATGCTGCTCATGTAACATAGGTGTAGTTCAAAAGTCATATTTAACACTAAATACTGTTTTATACTGTATAATGTGAAAAAAATTTCACAATAGAAAATCACGGAAAGTTGACGAAGTGAAAGGGTACATCACAGAAACATTTACAAAACTTGATGGACAGACAGACTTATGTCCGAAAGTTTGCAAAAGTGTGGCACACAGACTCCAGGTTTGTGTAAACAGCGACGGGTTACAATTTGAATACCTGTAGGACTAACTTGAAATTAATTTTCCCATAATTCCATGTCATGTGTAAAGAGCCGTTAAATAAATTATCAATTATCAACTGTATACCTACTTTTGTGCCACCCTGTATTTATATGAATATTACTTGTCTTCTTCTCTTTGAAGTTACAATTTATTTTTATTCGTACTTTACATTATTCTTAAAGTGCGGTTTGTATTATTAGAATTACACAAGATCGTCAAGTTCTATAAAAATACATTAACGTTTCTTAGCAAATAATATATTTGTCTCATAATTAATATAAAACGTTGCGTACATAGATTATTCGATAGCCTAATCTAGATGAGTTTTGTGAAACTGCCACATCAGAAAATGAGGTTGTTAAAAACTATTAATTAATAAACCCCCATTTACTACGAAATAGTGATTATACTTCAAGGAAAAAAATATCTAAACCAAGATAATCATGTTCTGTCTCTTAAAAATTAATTTACTTCCCTTTTTTAGAACTTCTACATCTTTTTAGATTAGATACATTCTAACCTAAAGTAACTGCTTATCATTCAGGTTCTAAGCTCAGTTATAAGTAGATACGCTAAGATGAATCCAAAATGGGATATCTATGTTTGTTTCGGAAATCCCAAGCACTAGAAGTAGCGGAAAGGCTTACCGAATGGGTATCAGTCATAGTATACACAAAGAACCACATTTCCATGTAGAAACTAATATTTTTTCCATTGTCGTTTAAATATCAGTGTGGGATTTAGCTCGTTACCTACACCCACACCCACCCGTCCCCAAATATCTGAGCCAATTGTAGAGAAAAGCAATCTACTAAAAGGCTAAAATGGTTAGGTTATTTTTCTAAACGGATAGTTGTTTTTTTTTATATGTTCAATAAAAGTGTAGTTATTCAACTTTATAGAAAAAGTGGAAAGTAATGTAAAATTCTTTTTGCACCCTTTAGGGGGAAAATACAACCAGATCATTAACATTTATTTACTGCTAGGTATTAGAATACGTACATTTCCTACAGTTAATGTGTCACAAAAACACTTCGTGTTACACACTCAGATACCTATACAAAAACTAAAATTGCAAGATATAAAACGTCAGAAATACACTTGATGTTGTATGTTCAGCTACCTATAGAAGGACTAAGATTGCCATACATAATACTTCAGAAACACACTTCATGTTTTACGTTCAACCGCCGATAGAAGAATGCCAGACATAACACGTCAGAAACACACTTCATGTTAGACGTTCAACCGCCGATAAAAAAATATTAAAACAACACGTCAGAAACAACCTTCATGCTATATGTTCAGCTACTTATAGAAGGAATGAGATTTCTAGACATAATACGTCAGAAACACACCTCATGTTAGACGTTCAACCGCCGATAGAAGAATGCCAGACACAACACGTCAGAAACACACTTCATGTTATAGGTTCAACCGCCGATAGAAGAATGCTAAAACAACACGTCAGAAACAAACTTCATGCTATATGTTCAGCTACCTATAGAAGGAATGAGATTGCTAGACATAATACGTCAGAAACACACCTCATGTTAGACGTTCAACCGCCGATAGAAAAATGTCAGACACAATACGTCAGAAACACGCTTAAGTTATACGTTCAACTGCCGATAGAAGAATTCCAGACACAATAAGTCAGAAACACACTTCAAACTCGATAAATAGCACGGTAAATCTCAATCAAGCGACTACGGTCAATATTTTGAATCTACAAAATTAATCACGTGCCTTCCTTTACTGTAGAAAAACCGAAAACGCAGTTACTGTTTTAAATACACAAACAATATTTAGTTGGTCTAATTTCATATATCAACTAAATAACTCATATAGAAATTAATATCTCTCAACAGTATTCAAAGTAAAAGATTCAATTGTAAGGCCCGGCATGGCCAGGTGGTTAGAGCGCTTGACTCGCAATCTGAAGGTCGCGGGTCCGAATCCCCGTCCCACAAAACATGCTCGTCCTTTCAGTCGTGGGGGTGTTATAATGTGGCGGTCAATCCCACTATTCGTTGGTAAAAGAGTAGCCTCATTTTCTTATAATAAAGTTCCCATTTTCACCAGTTTTAGTTGAAATAATGTTCTCAGTATAAATCGCTTATTGTAAAGAGTTAAAAAGCTGGTCTATTATAATGTCGATATATAGGTTGAGCACTACTAATCATAGAGCTACATTGTTTGGTAGAACTAGCGAGACGGTGGGAAAGGCATTCTGTACCAAAACTAATTAATACTTGTCATCATTAGTGGTGATCGTGAGATTTACACAGCCAACAAGCTAACAATGTTCGATATGACTACTCATATCCACTGTTGCCCGTATCTTATAAAGGACGCGATACCATCTGTACAAAACTATATAATTTCAAACAGTTGCACTTGTTGTACGCTATCTTTCAAGTCAATGGACGTGTAATGACCTGAGGTCACTCCATACCTAAAAATCAACGAAGGCGCAAAATCTGGAGACCGTGACGAGTGTGTAACACATTTCCTGGTTACTACTCGATCCCAGAAAATGTTCCAGTAATGTCTCGACAGTCTGTGTAATATGAGATGGAGTACATCATCTTGCAGGAGGTTGTTTCTTTCAGAAATCCTCATCACCAAATAGCACGATCCTATTTGTTAATTTTGTTTTTGTATCGCCTTTCGATAAGTTTCGTTGCTACATGGTCCGTTTGAACGTCGATAGGATATTATTGCTGCATCACCATTGCTGCACCGGAACCATAACATTTAACATTGAAATTGCCTTTTCCACCGTATGATTAGTTTATCTGCTCTTTAGTAACTAGTTTTCCAGTCATTTACACTACGTCAAATAATCGTATAATAATAATTCTGGGTATTTTCCTAATTATTCACACGAAAAATGCCCCCAGTGGCACAGCGGTATGTCTGCGGACTTACAACGCTAGAGACCTGGTTTCGATACCCGTGGTGGGCAGAGCACAGATAGCTCGTTGTGTAGCTTTGTGTTTAACTTCAAACAATAACAAAAAACACACAAAAAATTACATTAAAAATGCTCCTAGCTATCAAGAACTTTCTCAAATTAACTAAAGTACATCTAAAATGCTTTAAAAGGAATATTAGCAGTTAATGCAGTTTCTGTTTTTCGAAAAACAAAAAGCTTCGACAGAACAGCTGTCGGCTAGTCTCCAAAATTTGCCATTTATTTACGTACACGCTCAACAATCTACACTACTTTATAGAAAAACATCGTTCTTGACGTGATAAGCTTGGTTGGTAAACACTGAATATGTTAAAGCTAGTCTATTTTGCCTTGATAACTTATTCTGATCAGTTTCTCCGAAGCCGTGGTTTCCATGTGAAACGGCTTCTACTTCTAAAGTTAATAATAGAGAATAGTCGATGAAACGTTACTCTTCTACATGACATTTTTAGCATTCTCAAAGCTATTAAACTTTCCAATAATTACTTATTTAAGAAGATTGTTTGCAGTCAGTTTCAGTTACTTGTCCGAACTTGTTTCTTAGCTATTTGTGTTACACTTATATTTCACAGATACTGACATCTATCTTTTAGTCCACACAATTAGACTAATTACTTAGAACGAAATAAAGCAAAGTTCTATCTTTCTAGTTCACAACCAGACTCTGTCATTAGTAAATAGACAACTGAAGAGAAACTAAATCTGTCTTATTATTTGCTGGATTACTTGCTTAGTAGTGCTTGGCTTTCGTTTGCAGAATATTGATCAACTTGTGTTCTGGAAACATTTGCTATATAATACAACACTTCCCTCTGTCACGAAATAAATACTATTAAATTACCAATTATTAATTATTAAATTATATTGTCAAATTAGGACACAACACTTTGACATTGTTCAGCTTTATGGTTATGGTCATAGTTTTTTTTCAGATAAGGAATAATTTAAGATAAAACGTTTATCTTTTAACATCACAGTGGATCGCAAACATGTATATCTGAAGCACAAATGCGAAACTATTTCACTGAAATGAAGAACAGTCATAAGCAGAATACTAAAAGTATGTGAGTCGAGGAAAGTACATTGACTTCGTTGGTTAAGATAACTTGCTTTGCAACAAAGCTAGAATATGTCTTGAATATCTCTAGAATCTATCTTTCTAAACTTAAGATTAAACTACTCATTAACACATTTTCATCTCCTGATAATGGATAATATGATTTTATATTTCCAGTTTTCCTCTTTTTAATCATGGTTTGTCCAACCACATATTTTTCCCACATCTCTGCCATCTTTCACACATTTACTCGCCGCCTCTTATGCCACTCACTTTATCATGATCTGTCTTTCCACATTTTTGTTTCAATTTTTCTATGTTTCTAAAGAGCTAATCAATATTGAGTTAGACCTGCATGGAACGTCAGATCCAATATTAAAATATTTTAATTTATTAACAATATTATACGTATGGCTTCATTATCATTTATTATTTATCAAACTGAGTCAAAAATATTTTCTGCATACTTAAATATGGGTCGCATAACAACGTATATATACACACACATATATATATATATATATGTCAGATTTCTATTTGTAAGATGCAAATCCCTATTTTAACTCCACTTCTACAGTACTTACCAATTGCACATTACCCAACAGATGAGCTAAATGATCAAGTCAAAGGCCCCAACGTTAGGCATAATCTCCAACCACTAATCAGATTAAAGATTAAAGAAACCGTGACTGCTCTTAACCTGAGGCTGACTGCTACAATTATAATGTCCTCGTAGATAAAAGTATGGAGCATATTAAGTAGTATATCTCACCTCAAACTTGAGGCATTCGGAACTGCAGCCCATAAAATTAATAATTAACATTCTCGAAAGAAATGAAAATTGAATTGCAATTTCGTAATGTACTATATCTGCTTTTGAGTTTCTTACATTACAGTCTGTAAAGTGCGATCTTGATTAATATTGGACCTTGTAAAGAGCTGTTTTGTTTCACATTACAACTTATGAAGCGCTATTTTATTTTACATTAGACCTTGTGAAGCACTGCTTTACTTCACATAAGACCTTGTGAAGCACTACTTTATTTCATACAAGACCTTTTGAAGCTCTGCTTTATTTCACACAAGACCTTGTGAAGCGTTGTCATGTTGACAATAGAACTCAAGAAGAGATGTTTTGTTTCACACTAGACCTTGTGAATAGCTGTTTTAGTTGACATTAGAACTTACGAAACACTCTTTTGTTTCACCTTGTGGAAAACTATTTTGTTTGACAGAGCTAAATTCTGATACATGTGAATATTTTCTATCACAATCTAGATGCTGGGTACTTAAACCTATCTTAAATCTAAATTTTCCATTTGACCAACTACAGAACAATATTTATTGTTCCCATTGTCATTAGAGAAGCTGATGACGGCAATTCTGTGGCTGTTACTTTGAAGATGCAACGAGGAAACATTTACAAGACGCACTTTCATTAAAAAGTGAAGGAAAATAATATGGTGGTAAACTGATTAGTAACAATTTGAAAATTTGAGATAAACTATTGCAGGAAGAGGATAATCAGCTATAGTTTAATTTTAAATACAGTTGTTGTTATCCGCTACCAAAGATTTACAAATTTGTATAAAATAAACACGATAGTTCGTAATTTAAAAAGAAAAAGAAACCGAAATATGCAAATAAAAAAGCCACTTTTGATAGCAATGCATCCAATTGTTTCACGTGAATACAGAGGAACAAAACGTCTCTGTACTTTCTTGAATGTACCATTGAAACCTTGCATAAAAATACTGAAATCTAAGTCATTTATGATAGGAATACTACTTTTTCCCCGAAAGAGGACCAAGGACTGCCTAGAGGGGGGTCACCTGTTTTAACCACTCACCCCATTATACAGTAGTGTGTTATCTGTCAGTCAGTCAGTAAAAACTAAAATTACGTCACATAAGGGACACTTAATATTGCAATTTGAACTGTCGAGACGTCAGTAAAACGTGTGTATGCCATGAATTACGTGAAGAATAATTCACTTTGTAGGCTACAACACAGCATGACATACGAACTTCAAAAGCAAGAAATAAAAATATTTGTTACTCTTAAATTTTGTTTTATTTACTCTTGAAAAAAAAACACTTTCGGGGACTCTGTGGAAGTACATCTAATACTGGTTTAGTTATATTGTAGTCTTTCTCGATACACTAATATTGATAATAATTCAGGTATGGAAGATATAGAGTATTATCATGATATGTTCTGTTATGCTCAAGATTTATAGGCCAAACGTAGCATAATACCTAGCGTGTCTGGACGATGGATTCTAAAATTCATGATTCTTATCCCAATGCCAAAAAACAAAAAAACGTGCACTCGCTTTAATGTTGTGTGCGTTATATTGATGACAGTCAATTACCACTATTTGTTCAGGCAAGAGTAGCTCAAACGTTAGTGGTGCCTTTCTTCTAGTCAGCTCAAAATTGGGAATGACTATTTATACGAAAATTCTGAAACAATCAAAGTAAAGATTTTATGCAAAATATTCAAGTAATTAGCCACGGCATAGCGGCTCATAGAACGGCTCTGAGGTTTTTTGTTTTTTTTTAAGTACAAACATTTAGCTCATAGCTCCATCTCTGGACCGATTTGTGATCTAATTATAGCCGCGACAACTGAGGATTCACTCTTGTTTTTGTCTCTCTCTCTCTCTTACGCTCATTTAATACTGGAATTCGAAAAGGATGGTGAAGATATCTTACGAAAAAATTATCCACACCTCAGATGAAAAATGAATTATCGTTTTTATATGTAAAAAATAATTCTACTCAAAAATAGAGAAAATTATTAAATTGATAATGAAATATACCAACTAATTTACTTTCTTACTGCCTTACTTACGACGCTCATATCAAGGATGGATTCCCTGCTGTGGACGGAGCGCAGATAACTGATTATGTAGCTTTGCGCTGAAAAAAATAAAAATATTTTATGAGAACCTGAAGAACATATTTATGTTATTTTATTTTAAGGATTATATAAGAAATGTAATAAAATGTAATATAATATTGCAGATCTATGCAACGCTTTCATATTCAATCACAATCGCTCCCTGGACAGTTCATATACAGTGGACTTCGGAAAGCATGTAAAGAAGAGAGGTAATAATAAATTGATCTCTGATTATTGGGTAAGATCCTCCAGCAGTGAGAATTGCGTTGCTGAGCAAGATTCCGTAACGAAACATTAAACATCACACTATTTATGAAAGAAGAAGGGTCTGCCTAGTTATTCAATCGTATATCGCTACAATATATAATCAATATCCCTTTCTACGTATATCCAAAATTGTCATTTGTTTTTTTTTTTTTACTTATATATATATGTATGACTGTTATTTAGATATTGGACGACTATACTTTTGGGAGGCCCAAAATAACTTACATTGTTATTGATTGTCATCAAACAAATCAGAACGCGACACATCAGTTTTTAAGCCTATTAAAATACAAATAGTCTTACTACGCCCAGTAGTAGTAGTACGATTCCATTCGTTGTTCCGAAACACCGAATGAGAAGCATTATAAACCAAAATTAAATGGTAATGATAATATTTGTACCCATATGTATCAAGGCTCCATGACTCCAAGGGAGTTGTGGAGAATACTCTGAAGAATGTACATGAAACTGACGCTCTTACTTTCATAAGTGGTCGACGTAGAAAACCAAAATTTTTCAAACGTGATGTTAAGTCAAGATTTTGCCAGCGACCTTCCTGTAAGATACATAATAGTACGAAGTGCCCTCAGTTGGCGTGTAGCTGCCCAATAACCCCTGCTGAGTCTTCTCAGACTTCGAAATATGTATAGTACCACAAGCAGTCAAATGAACAAAGTTGTATACGTGAGTACTTTATAGATGGAGCCACGTTCGAATTGTATCACAGTCAATGTACAACATCTACAGTGAAGCATGGCTGGAGATCAACACAAGTTTGTGGTTTCATCTCAGCCAACGATGTCGATAATTTGCACAAAACAATTGGTGGCAGACTTACTGCTGACAAGTACAGGCAGATTTTGATGCATCATGCCATTTCCTCAGGAGCAAGAATCAACAGTTGAGGATGTACCTTCCAGCAAGATAATGATCCCAAAGATACAATAAATGTGGTGAAACAATATAGAAAGGCCAATATATCACTCACAACTGTGGCCTGGCCTGGCCTGATATCAACAGTCTTAAGGCCGTATGTGCGTATATAAAAACTTAGAAAGTTGAAAGCAACCAAATAATTCGTTTGAACTGTGGCCTTTTGGAATAACATCACACAATAATAGTTTGATAAGCTGTATGGCAACATGACAAGAAGTTTTAATGTATGTGTAAAGCAAAGGACGCACATACAAAATATTTATGCATTGTATAATATATTCGTTTTTATTTTCTGAGATAACGTTATTTACCGTTAATAAGTTCACCATCTAGTTGCCATAATTCATTGTTTGTGACTCTTTCGTGTATATATTTTCTGTGTTTCCATAATTAATTCAATTACTTTACATAATTTCGTCATTATTGGACAAAAGTAAAAAAATATTTTTTTTCAAATTGAAATAATAATTTTATTTCACTCGTAAATGTCCCTAGGTGGCTTAGTGGTAAGCTTGAAAACTCCTATAACGCTAAAATTCTGGATTCGATTCATGCAGTGGATAGTCCATTGTGTAGCTTTATTCTAAACAACAAATAAATTACCACTTCAAATCGTGTTATTTTTCTCAATCAGAAAAAACTGTATGTCTGATTATAAAACCATATGTTATTAATAAGAGTTGATTCAACGAGTTATATTCAATTAACTGCCTTCTGATGCGATATGTTATATATATATAGTTGTAACATCAGAATTAATATTTAATACCTATATTTAAAATTTTCTAGTGCTTTGTAAACTAACAGCTCGTTGCTTAATTTTTGAAATATGCTTATACAGTCTATATTGTTAGAATAAGTGTTTCTTGAAATTTTATTTTTGTTTATCTGGAAAGAAGTTTAACGTAACATTATGGGCAAGTCTTCTATTCCTGGAATTTTCTCTAAGGTTTAGAAAACAATTTAGTTAGGCCAGTGGGTGAGTTACTGTGTGAGTTTCTTAATCAACTAATAAGCAATCAGTACATTAATTGGCCAATTTGTCTGTTACTTCAGCCAGTTAGCTAAACACTTTGAGAGTTGAGCTTGTATTTCGACGAAAGAATAAATACACGAAATTATCGGGTAATAGGGATTTCTGTTACACGTAGTTTGTTAGTGGCGTTAGGCCTATCAGTGAACGTTGGTTACGTTACACGCGGAGCTTGAAGAATAAAACATTTCGGGTTATCGTTAAATGAATTGAACTTTCCATTATTCCATTTACCAAATAATCCAAAATAACCAGTACAACAATTAAAACTGCTACAACAATTTCAGAGAGTGTCCGGAAAGTCTGGAACCATGGATGATTTGTAGCTTTTCATCATTTCAGATCTTAGCTGAATGAGATATTTCCAGAATATTAGATTGGCAGACGTGGTTCCCAGGAATAGGCCTCAAAATCTTTGAACTTGGCTCCTATGAATTTCTTTTTCTGGGCACTGCTCAAGGAAAGTGTGTACAAAGAGAAGATCAGGGACAGTGAACATTTGAAGCAACGAATTCGCGACGAATATCTGACCATTGACAATGACAAGAATATGCTTTGTAGGTTCAAAGAGAATGGAAATACCGTTTCCAAACTCGTTTCGAATTACAAGAACACCATGTGAAATACATTCTATAAATTTGATTAAAATGTCTATGGTTCCAGACATTTCGAACACCCTAGTTTGAGGGTAAACGTGACAAACTAGAGGGAAGGTCTACTACTGTTTTGTAACTGAATAGTGAGATTTGATTATCACTCTTATAACAACTCCATAGTCTCAAAGTGCGGAGCGTACTTTTGCGACAACGGGACGAGGATCATGAACCTTCAAAGTCGACTTGTAACACGAAACAAAATTATGTTCATGAAGTAACTCGAAACTTTTGTAAAAACTTCTCATGATGGAAGCAAGACAAGAGAATATGTTGCAATATTACACAGCTCAAGTATGCCATTATTACAAGAAAAAAATACTTGCATTACGCTCTATCTTTGAGTGAAAGGTATATGTTGTAATGATTGGAATAGCGTGGGAAAAGACGCATCTTGGCAACTACAGATACTGTTCATTTGAGAATAAATCATTACATTCTCTTCTACGTGCAGTAGCTTACATGGACATTACTATAACCTGATATTTCTTTCCAGTATACATAGTCGAAAAAACTCTATCATTATATATCAACACTTCTAGATTACTTTTCAAAAACGTCTTCACCGTGTGCAGCTAGTGTAATCTTTGAAAAGAAATAAAAAATAAAGCCTTGAAAAGAAACTGGAAGCAAACTTCATACTTAAAGTGTTTACATATGAATTTTTATTGTGTAATACTGATCGAATAAAAGTCACTTATATACATATAAAAACATATATATTGTATATATTATTATTGTGTTTCTATTATATCTCACATATTAATAGCCAATCTAGGTCTCGGCAATAGTAACGTGTGCTTCTCAAGTGTCTTCTATTGGAATAAAAACAAAAACATAATGTATGCATTTTGATCATTTTATATACATTAATAATTACCAAAATATTCTTCATTCTATTACATAGATACATACATATATATTATACCTGTATGATTAAAAATCAGTATGTGTCAGTCAGTCTGTGCGAGTACGCTCACCTGGAAACTCAATATTCTGATGGGCTAACTGTACAGTAGTAATTGTTACGTCTCTCTTCGTTTGTTAATTTCCCGTAGAAATTCTTCCAGAGAAACTTCAGCGATGCAAGTCCTTTCTTAAATAAAACTACTTTATTCTTTCTCAATACAACTTTGCAATACACTTAATTTCCACAGTCACTTTAACTTAAACACACGCTAGAATTCACAACGTTTCACGCACTTTACTTTACGGCTTGACTCGATTATCTGTCTCTATATATCTCTCTGTCTGGAATTCAGTTGTTGCCGTCACTTTATTTGCCGGCTTATATACCATAAAAGCGCGAGTCTAGCAAACGCTCGAGCCTTCAAGAATGTTCGAGATACTCATTACGTGTTACCAGCGTCACCTGACTTCCGCTGTCGTAACACTGCCCCTACCCGAACAATAACCACTTAAGTTAAATCAATAGATAATTAACAATAACTTAATTAAATGTACAAAGTATCTTAATTTTACGGGACGTATCTTCTTCCATACTGGTCTCGGTTTTGTTGGCTTCTGCTTCACGTGGGATTCATCTGCTTCATCAGGAAATGTCTTATCATCAGTAACAGTCACATCAGTGGTAGTAACTTCATCAAGGGTTTCACTGTTTCCCTTCTCAAAACCGGGTAGAGTTTCTTCTTCGAAAGTGGCTTTTTCAGGTGACACGTCTTCAGCAGC
>NW_013665769.1:826241-827903 GCF_000517525.1 Limulus polyphemus
AAATTCTTAACTCTCCCAGATTGACTGGTGTTGGCCAATCGCGCACTGCTTTCACCTTGTCAGGATCAGTTTGCACACCGTGTTTACTTACAATGTGATCTAATAATAGCACCTCTTTCTGGAAGAAGTGGCATTTCTTGGGATGGAGTTTGAGGTTTGCTGCTTTCAAACGCTTGAATACTTCCTCTAGCTGAGACATTTCCTCATCAAAAGTTGTTGCAAATACAATGACATCATCCAGGTATACTAGGGCTATCCTTCATTGTAGGCCTTCCAGTACTATTTCTATCAGCCTCTCAAATATTGCTCGAGCATTGCTAAGCCCAAATAGCATCACACAGTATTGCCAGAGACCTTGACCATTACTAAATGCAGTCTTAGGTTTATCTGCTTCAGCCATTTTCAGTTAATGGAAACCCGACTTTAAGTCCAGAGTTGAAAACCACCTGGCTCCACTTAGGGCATCAAGAGTATCATCAATTCTTTTCAGCGGGTATGAGTCCTTTTCAGTTATACTCTTAAAGGTCCTGAAGTCCACACAGCTACGTTGGGTCCCATCCTTCTTCTGGACTACCACGATGAGAGATGACCAGGGACTATCTGATTTCTCGACTATCCGTTCCTTAATTAGGCCATCCATGACCTTCTCCATCTCTTGCCGCTTTGCTGGAGCTATTCTCCTCGAAGGGCTCTTTATTGGACGGTGATAGTCTGTGTTTATTCTGTGCTCCACAGGGTTTGTGCAGCTGAGGTCATGATCTCCTTATGAAAAGACGTCTGCATAAATCGCCAAACCTTCCTTAACCTGAAGAGCCTGTGATGACAACAAATGGACTATGCTCTTCTTATAGAGGTCAGTTAAATGTTCTAGTAGAGGATGTCCTTTCTCTGTGGTTGTATTTCTTGCCTTAACATTGACTGGCTCTACCTCCTAGCACACACCCAACAATGCCAGTTCCTTAAGTGTCTGCTAACATTTAGAGAAATTAGCCACTGTTATGGGTACTACTTGATGACCTGCTACAAATGACCTTCCAATCATCACGTCTTCTGGCCCAGATGGGTCTTCAACTGCTTCCACAAGCATCGGGCTTCCTTGGGATGTTCTTTTATTCTACCCCAAATTATCTTCTCTGACATAGGGGGTATTGTAGTTGACTTAATTGCTGTGACATGCAAATCAGCAGAAGCAGCAACACTTACCGGAATTTGGCCTTTGTTGTTCCTAAATATCATTTTATCAAAATTAACTACACACTTCATCGGTAGTAAGTTGTCCAACCCTAATATGCATTGGCCTTCAATGTCAGCCAAGTATACTTCGTGTCTGTCTTTTATGCCCATGAGCTCAGTAGTTACCCACACTGGTCCCCACAACCTTGCATAATGTCCTGTCACACCACAGGGCTTCTGTATGGCTTCTGGTACTCCTTTGCGATCCAGCACCTTGATACTCAAAAGGGTTTCCTGAGATGCAGATTCTATGACAAAGTTGCACTTTTGGCCATCCAGCTTTCCTATCACGTAGACACTAAGTTTGCTGGCCGTTTTACACTTAGCTGTTGGGACTTTCACAATGGGGGTTGGTGGACGTCCCTCAGCACCAACCCTTACTGGTTTCCAGAAGCTGACTTATTGGCAGTATTCTTCTTACACTGGCTC
>NW_013665769.1:828869-835234 GCF_000517525.1 Limulus polyphemus
ACAACCTTTCTGGGTAGCAGCCTTTCCTGCTGTGGCATCTTTCCTGTATTGAAGTTGCCGGCATTGAGCTCTCTTGTGCCCATGCTTGTTACAGTGCCCGCAAGGTACCTCAAACTTCTCTGAAAGCTGCCCTTTTCTGACCTTGAATCCTGATGACTGTACCAACCTTGGTATCTCTGTGCCGGACTTAATGTAGAATTCGAATTCAAGAGTTTTGGCCATTACATCCTACATAGTAGAGGGGTGTGCTTGCTTTACTTGTATCTTCAGTTGTGGACTGTCCAAGGCGTCTACAAACTGATCCCTCAGCAACAGCTTGAGGGCATCGGGTGGTGCAGTTGGGTAGGCCTTGTGTGCCACACTTTCCAAATCCTGTGCCAACTCTTGCAGGCTGTCCCCTTTAGCACGGACTCTCGTCCTAAACCTAGCCCTGTAAACTTCGGACTGATTTTGAGTTCCATACCTGAGTTCTAGAGCAGCTACTAGTGCTCTATAGTTGTGCCTGTCATCTGCTGACAACTGTCCAAGTATTTCCAGTGGTTGTCCCTTCAGGATCTTTGCCAGGTACATTGCTTTCTGCTCTTCTGTCCATCCAGTCATTTCTAAAAGCTAAATACTAAGCTAAAAATGCAAAATAATCATTATAATAAAATTAAACTTTGTACTATGTAGAATAATCATTAAAGTAAAATATTTGTTTGCTGTTAAGCACAAAAATATAGAATGACTTATCTGTGTCTTGCTCACTGAAGGTGTAAAAACCCTATTTTTAGAATTATAAATAATTAGACTTAACGATAAGCCACTAGGGAGGTGGGGGTGGTGCTAGTAACATAATGTATATAAAAACAAAATTAGAAGTAATAAAAAATAAATAAATAAAAGTTGAACATTAAGTACTATAACTAACACTGTTTGTCAGAACTGTGGTAACATTTTCTCATTTGTTATGCTGATGTTCATATAAGAACTACCACACCGTTGTAAAAGCTACACTCTGCCACTTTAAAGTTAGTCCAATCTCCATAAACTAAGCTGAAAATATGAAACAATCTTTATAACAATCATAAATAAGTAAAAATATATAAACGATAATAGTAACAGTTTCGTGACTTAATGCATTGTCTACAATCAGAGTTTCGCAACACTGCCAAAGTAACCTTAAAGAAAGGAAATACATAAACATCTATAACGTAGTACTTATGTTGCTGAAACGCTTAGATTGCTTAAACTTCTAAGATATAATTACGCATCTCCGTTTTCCCCAATTCTTAATACTCAAGTTGTAATAGTTTCGTGACTTAATATGTTCTATACATACAGTTTCACAACGTTGTGCCCATAGGTTTCTTGAATACATTTCTGAACACTTGAAGTGAGTTTATAATATATATATTATATGAGATAATCAAACTATTCTACCTCATGTTCACGAAAACAAAATTATTAAAAAAAACTTGTTCTAATCATGTTTAGAAATATCAACTAAACACAGAAGAATTTTCTGAATTTAGTGCACTAATACATTAAAAACCTGTGATGCTAGTTACACAAAAACACTTTTTAAATATCACGAGAAATGTAATCAAAACGTAGAATCTGACCAAACACTAGCTGAAAGAGAATATATGTAGCATGTGACCAGCAAGTAAGCTACTGACAAAATAAACGTAAAACATGGTCTGATCATAAATGACAGAGTAGGAATTGTAAACCATAGCTACGTCATAGGTTAGAGTGAGAAACGCAAGATGTCGTCATGGTATTAACTACTACAAAGTAGAAGTAGAGAACATGATGATGGCACAATGCCCTAAACGGAAAAATATGGCTAGAACACAAACACAAAATAATAGGTATGAACTGGGCCTTTTGCCTTAGATATATCTGTGAAAATGTGGTATTCTCAAGTAAAACTGATTTTCGAAAACAGTATCAGGGATGTCCGCCTTATAACAGGAGGATCGGCAGGATAAATTATAAAAGTAATTTAACTGAGTTTAAGTAAAGTAAAAAATAAACTAGATATGATATTTAATACAAAATTAAAACAATCTGTATTTATTCACAAAGACAAAAACATAGTGTGCACACGTGCGTTGTACATTAGATGGTCACATTTTATTGGAGTTGTGAATTGACCAACTGGTTTTCTTATATCAAGATGTCTTCTGATCAGTCAACTCAATTGAGATTCTATACAATAGTGCTTAAATCCAACACTTCTTACTTAATGGGAAACGTCGGATATACCCATAGTGACTAATATTACTCATATGAATGGTCGTTATCATTCAAGATATAGGAGACAGTAACCTCCAGATATCATCTGACCTACCATTCACATATTCTTTTTCGGTGTGCAGTGTTTACATTAAATACCTCCATGGGCAAAACAGGTGTTATCTATTAAGAATAAAGAAAGAACAAAGCAGCAACAATGGAATCACTTTGACTACTTTATGGATTGCATTTTATGTAAAAACTACCTATATTCAATATAAAAGAAAGTTTTTGAATATTTCTGCATTAAAATAAGAAGGTATAAAACGCATCGTATACCTGCATACCACACAATTATAGGAATACGCTGCCTAAGAATGGGGGGTATTAGTAAAAGTGTAGAAATGCACCGTCTATTAAAATAAAACTTTATTTATAGATCATTAGTATCAAAAGTAGGATTAAATTGATCTAATGTAATGAAGGTAGGTGTAGCTTATTAGACCACAACAATCTACCTCTAAAATATCTTTGACTGTGAAACTTAGAATGGAAAGGCTACGGTTTGTAATTTAAACATACTAATATCTGAAAACAACAAATTTGGTGATTTAAAACACATTGTAAAGTAAATGTACCTCTAAAGTTATCATTAAGAATCAAATAATAGCGAAAAAAAAAACATGTATCGAACAAATAAAGAAAATTTTACATAACAAGAGTAAAATATATAATGAAATTAAGTTTTAAAATACTTCCTTTGCTCAATCACTAATAAAAATAACGCAAAACAACCCTTATCTCCAGTTAGAATACTTAAAACTTTCAATTACTCCAAAAAAGTCAAAATGATCCCAAATATTTAATTGTAAAAGGACATCCCAGAAGTGAAATACTAGCCAATAAGCAGCTTCGGCATATGGTGAAAGTTAGAGCACAGTGGTTGTGGAAAATGCACACGAACAAGAATATATTTTTAAAATTTTAAACAGGATTCCAAAACATAAACTGATAAATATGAAATTATGCTCGTCAAATATTCAAAACTTTATTTAATCGGTGATGAAAGTAAGTGAAATATAAGAAAATAAAACGATCTTCAGGTAAGATAACTATATGGAGACAGGTTTCTCATAGTGGAAGCAACATGCCCAAAATTATCTTCTAGAAGATATATTTACATGCATTTTGAAGAAGCATAAAATGTAGATAAAATCGAATAAACTGTTAATGTTTTTTATGGCTTTTAATTTGTTCAATTTGGATTCAAAATAGGAGATGTATAAAAATAATATTTCAGATTCATCTGGTATCTCATACAAGTCACTGGCCAATAGGCCCCCTATTCAAATACAAGAATTATTCAGTTAAACTGTATGATGAAAGACAATATATTAACGTATAATTTAATTCCATCCAAGAGGATGGAGGGCAGGCAGACGGTTATGCTCTCTATTTGACAGAAAAATAGAAGTGGTGACTGATCATAATGGATTAGTAAGAGTTGTGGAATGAAAGTAAATAATGTAGATTTGCATATTAACAGAAGAGAAGAATTGGTGTTGAATTAACAGTAGAAATAAAGAAAGAACATTTAATTCTCAGGATATATGTGGTTGACTGGATCTGCATAGGAGTATTTGTATGTTCAGAATCGTTTGGAGGCAAGAATAGATGTAGAGATTTAAATAATATTCTGCAGGTGGCAAATTTCCTAGGATGGCAAACAGAAAGAGAGAAAAAGAGGGTTTCCAAAGATGGCTTAATGGTCTAGAAATAGGAATTAGTTTACCTAATTCAAAGATGTATAATAATTGGTGGAATAGAGATACAATTGTATTGTTCTTGATTTGGAGTAGATAGTTGAATCTGAGATCTATACAGAAGGCATTACATTACAGAATCTCTAGGTCTGTGTCAAAAGAGTCAGAGACAGAAACTTAGGCTGTAAGTTAAACAAGATCAGATTAAGTATTTAAAAACTAAAGCTGATAGAGAGATAACAGAAGCTTATTGTATTGCTAATCTAAATACTGTTCAAACTAGTGAAATAAATAAATCTAGATCCTGGAATCATTGGTTTGTCCTCTGTCAGAAAAATAGTTTTTATTATTATTATTTTTCATGTAGTGTGAACACTCTAAGTTTACAATTAATCTTTCTTATACTTATTATTTATTTATGATAATTTCCATGCCTGCCTTTAGAAATTGATCTGCTTAACATTTCTTTTTCAACCAGTCTCCATGTGTCACCTTTATTTTACTTTATCAACACTTAAGGGCAGTTTTTCTTGACTAATAAGCCAAAACATCTATAACACCTTTTTTAGATAACGATCTCGTTTCAAGTCGTATTTTACCGAAATGAGACACACTTAACAACAGTGCATTAAAAATATACAAAAACGCTTCCTGGAAACCCTGATGACCTTCCTGGCGTCACTGAACTTTTTATATATATATATATCACTCATTAAGTTACATCACAAATCCCAGTTTACCCCTGGAGAAGAAACGCCCACCTTTTATCGTTTTATATTAAGACTTCTTGAACCTACATGTTTTTCTGACATCATGTATAATAATTGATATCTGCCAGAATGACGTAACTGCAAAACATACGATGCATGGATTAGAAGAAATTAGATTGAACATATAATGTAACAAAAATTATAATTCGGAAGGAAAGAGAACCTTGACTATAAGATGTTCTGGATAACTGTTCCGAGGAAGAGAATGAATCCAGTATGGAAGATGAATACCATTACATATTGCCACACCACTTTGGCCAATACCAAATGGATGATCAAAGTGATGAAAATGATATCCAATAACCTTGCTATTTGTGAGGGTTTGAGAAAAATCTAGTCCAACAATATGCAATCGTAGGTGAAACTGGCCAAACAGTGGTTTGATAAATCGCAGATTGGTGCAATAAAATGATAATATTTTGTCAAAAAGAAAGTTTAAAAGTCTGTCTTGGTACATCCTAAATCTTCTGGTTCTCATAAATTACAAAATGAAGGTGTGAATAAGACATGAATGCGTGGCCTGCATATGAAATTTAAATATTGCCTTAGCAGCACAGTTAATACCATCGAGGTAAAGCTCTCTGATAAGAATGGATATGGTAATGGTAATGAAATTTAGTATGACTTCAATTGTAGGAGGTGGAGAGATAGAGTTAAAATAGAGGTGTAATCCGAGTCAAAGTTACCAACTGGATCTATCTTAGTTGGCTTATCAGGCTTAGGAGTTGGTTTACTGTGACACTTTTAAGAATAAGTTGGGTGGTCAAGTTGACAAGTTGGAAAGGGGGTCCAGGTATGCGCACTAATGTGCAAGTTCTGGGCCTTAAAAATGTGGGTTAAGTGACTTTTTGGGACACTTAGCAATAAAGCGTGAGTTGTAGCAAAGCCATTTCTCGCACCATATTGGTTGAAAAGACTCCACCCGATGTCATTATCAAAAGACATAAGTGCCATGAAACAAAACATGGTCAGTCGGACTATAGGCGCCATGTGGATAACAAGTAGGATTGAAATTCGATCTTCTAGGAACTCAGAGAGGATTTTATTTCAGTAACACGTAGGTCCGCTCTTGAGTAACAAATGAGATAAACGAGGTAGCAGTTTTTATTTCAATGCCGGAGATTTGTGGGTAGAATTGGACAGTTTCAAACTAATAATACCCATCTTTTTACAAAGAATACTATAAAGTTAGGAATTAGAATTTTTGACGATGATGTCATTGTGAGTTAATGAAAGGCAATATTTTGTGATTATCAAAATAAAGTAGTCAAATGGAGAAATATTTAGATTCCATTTAAGAAATACGGAAAGCTAAGGGATCGATGTAGTATTCAAAGGAGCAGTCGATGGGTGTTGAATTATCGAACTAATAGCTAGGGGTAAACTTAATAAAGTTAGAGTAATAGTAACAGGAAGATCGGAAATGTCTGTGTCAACAGATGTCAATATGGTAATCTCATCATTCGTAGAAGTAGAGACAGTATAAGAGGGAACTGAATTATATAGCAAAGTTTTCATAACAACAGTTCGTGAAGTGAAATATGCAGCAAAGTTTCCAAAACAACAGCTTGTGAAGTGAAATATGTAGCAAAGTTTCCAAAACAACAGC
>NW_013665769.1:836079-837766 GCF_000517525.1 Limulus polyphemus
GAGTAGCCCAAGAGTTGGCGGTGGGTGGTGATGACTAGCTGCCTTCCCTCTAGTCTTACACTGCTAAATTAGGGACGGCTAGCGCAGATAGCCCTCGTGTAGCTTTGCGCGAAATTCAAAAACAAACAAACAAACCATATAAACTGAACATCCGTGCCAAATTTCATGCTTATTACATGATGTGTACAATACTTTCAGCTATCCGTTAGACTACTAGGATTCAGGTATAGCTATACGTAATTTTGAACTCCTGGCCAGAGGAAAAGCAGCCAGTCAGTAGTGAACAACATCAAAATAAGGTTTAGAGCTTTGAAATTTGCAATTTCTAGGCTACACCTATTATTTGGTTCTATTATATTCATTCTAATATGTGTTTAAACGAAACAATATCAAAATACATTATAGTGCCCAGAGGTGTTCCCAACATAATGCTGCAAATTCGTATTCTGAATTTTGTAAACATTATTACAGTATTTAATTAACTAATACAAGTTAAACTAGGATTATGACGAACAGTTAGTGTCACTAGAAAGTTGGTGAACTAATAAGTTCCTCTACATAACTGGTTTCATGTATGTATTGGCGCCATTTCTTTCTAAATTTGAATTTCATGTCTTGAGGTTACCACATGTTCTAAACATTTGACATACTACGATATATAGCATCTATATATATACAATTTACTGAGCTTAATGGGATAACTTTGAAACTGGTAATTTTTTACTTTCTTCACATTCTTAACAGTTTAATTTTTTTTTCAATTTTTCTTCCTTTAGTAGCAATCAGTATTTCAAAGAATTTAGTAAATTTTGATCAGCGGATGCTATTGTCAGTTTAAGTTGCACATTTTTACAGTTTTTCTTTTCTTTTGAAATTCATTAATATATCGAAATTTTTAGAATGTTTTTTGTTAGTTTCAAATAGACCCTGATTTGTTCCGTGAGCGATAAGAATCCATCTCCGTTTAATAGCCAGGTGGTTTAGGAGAAGATTTCAAGATTATCGGTTAAACAAGCACCAAAATGTTTTGTCATTCCTTGAAGCCATAATAATAAATCTTTAGAAGGGGAGTTTGTTGTTTGTTATTAAGCAAAAAGCTACACAATGTCCACCACGGGTATCGAAACCCAGCTGTATGCGTCGTAAGTCCTCAAACTGGGGCTTAGAAGGGGAGCCACAACTACGAATGGTTATAAGCAGCATTATTATAAAATACGCCTAGCTTAAAAACAAACTTACTTATTAAATTTCATCTGTCTAATCGATCAACAACAAACAGGCTAGTTAAAAAGTATTTAATTCATTAACTGAAGCACAGAACTGAATAACTCACTCACTGGCGCTGAATTGATTCACTCATTTAATCACTAAATATTTCACTGATTATCTAACTCACTAATTGGCATTTATATCATGATTCGTTTTCTACTTATTACACAAAACTGCTAATTCCTATCTTTCATGAAATTTCTACATGCCGTCATAACACGCTCATCCTAGCATCAAGCATATAAATTAAAATATTAAGAATATAGCTTACCGCACTATTAACAAAATTCATAATAATCTTCAGCATATTGTTACGTCTCTGCTTGTTTGTTAATTTTCGGTATAAATTATTTCCGAGGAACTTCAGCAATACAAGTCCCTTCATGATTAAACCAGTTTATTCTTTCTCGATACAACT
>NW_013665769.1:837856-840108 GCF_000517525.1 Limulus polyphemus
AACAACCTTTATAACACACGCTATAAATCACAGTGATTCAACACTTTACTTGCGGTGCCTACTGTTCGCTTGTTCTATATCTTCAATCCTGCTGGTTTTTCTCGCCAGGCTTATATACTAAAAAAGAGGGCGTCTAGCAAACACTCGGACATTCGCTGGGTTCCTCGATAATTCGAGAAACTCCAGCGCACATGCTCCCAGCGTCACGCGACTTCCGCTGTCGTAACAATATGACAATTGATTTAAATAAATAGTAAAATTGTTTATTTTATTTATTTATTTCAGGTGTGTTTGTGATCTTCAAAAGGTCTAATCAGCTGAAGGAAAACTGTACCAATGAGGAGGCTAGCATTAGGATTATCATCCTCGTGCTGCATGCTCTAGAGCGCGGATTTTGTTTTTATTTCTTTGTTTGAAGTTAAGCACAAAGCTACATGATGGACTATCTGTGCTCTGCCCACCACTTGTTTCGAAACCCGGTTTCTAGCGGCTTAAGTCTACAGACATACCGCGGTAGCACTGGGGGGGGGGGCTATAGCGCGGAACCTTAACTGTTCAAGTTCACTTTGTTAACAGATATATGGTAATGATACTCAGTGGTAGCAAATTTCACGACCTCATTACCATCCCTAACAGGCAACCATATGTGTGGCTTTGGGTATGAATAAGTCATCCTGATACTACAATTCAAACTCCATATTGTCAGCATGGGAAACAAAATTATCTGGCCCTCCAAGTATTTCACCCATTCACTGGTTGTGACGTCACTTTCTTCTTTAGTAGCATAAAAAAGAAGACAACATGGAGGGTTTGTTTGTTTGTTTTGGATTTCGCGCAAAGCTACACGAGGGATATCTGCGCTAGCCGTCCCTAATTTAGCAGTGTAAGACTAGAGGGAAGGCAGCTAGTCATCACCACCCACCGCCAACTCTTGGACTACTCGTGTACCAACGAATAGTTGGATTGACCAACACATTATAACACCCCCACGGTTAAAAGGGTAAGCATATTTGATGGGACGGGGATTCGAACCCGCTATCCTTAGACTGTGAGTCAAGTGCCCTAACCACCTGGCCATTTCGAGCCCAACATGGAGGGCCTGGAGGTTACATGATGATGCCACAGGGGCTCTCCGCTTTCTGTTCCATCAACCATACCAGTTCTTGCATCTCACAAACATTTATTTCCAGCAATTCGAGATATTGACAGTTGCCATGTAGAATAAGACTTCTACTCTCTGATTTGTGAATGAGACCAGGATGGAGCTTTTACCCCACATGAGCCGATTCATTGAATATCTTCTTCTAACTAAGGTAAACATACTGCTGTTATTTTTTATGATCAATATTACTTCTAGCTATGCAAATAATGCACAATAAATTTATGTTTAATTTCAGGATGCTCTGCAACAGTATGCCATCTGAGCAATCTACCAGTCAGAGACCTGGACTACTAATGACCAGAGCCTAATGACGGTGAATTCTCCTGAGTGATTTGCGAGGACTAAGGTGAAAACGTCTTAGACACGAACATGGATCACCATTCCAAAGGTATTCAAAACCTGCAGGAAGTTCATCAAATATGTGTGCAAGACAAACTGTTTCAGTTGTAAATGTGAAACTGCCGACTTAGCATGTATGTCTCTTTGCAGGTGCAAATATATAAAGTATTTACACAAGATACCTGTATGGGTATTAGGTGAATATTTTGAATATGAACATTGTAGCACCAAGGAATACACTTTATAGTGGAGTATTTTAATAAATTGATGTTCTGTTTACAAAACTCAGATTATCAAAAGAGAATAGTACAAGTCCTTCCACTCAACTAAACCTAGAATTAATTTTATATTAATATAACCATACGATTTCCTGAAGACTTCTTTTTAGAGAAATATGACTCGAAATAAGTGACCAGGACAACAATGATATTTAATATTGGTATTTTTTAGCCACCTAAATCAAATGTACATGCCATATCTCTGTCTGTTTGCTAGTATGTCCTATGCTTATCATTACAGTTCCTCTCTTCAAGTTAGCTACTCAGCTCCAAGAGTACATGTATAAGAAACCAATACTTCATATCCGATTGTTTGTTTTTGAATTTCGCGCAAAGCTACACGAGGGCTATCTGCGCTAGCCGTCCCTAATTTAGCAGTGTAAGACTAGAGGGAAGGCAGCTAGTCATCACCACCAACCGCCAACTCTTGGGCTACTCTTTTACCAACGGATAGTGGGATTGACCGTTACATT
>NW_013665769.1:840501-842844 GCF_000517525.1 Limulus polyphemus
TCGAACCCGCGACCCTCAGATTGCGAGTCGAGTGCCTTAACCACCTGGCCATGCCGGGCCTTCATATCCGACTTGCAGAAAATAAGCAAAAAGCACTAAATGGGAAATTTTGACTAAACTTCTTAGCTACTTTAAAATGGTTTATTTCCTTAAATTATTTTTTTGTTTTAATCAACCATGTGATGGTAATTTTGCTAAACAACACGAATATAAGTCGTTTATCTCTTAAGGTACGTAAATGTTCTGTACTTTTATATGTTGATCATACAAATGTCTATTTCAAAAAATGTAAAATGTTTAAATGTCGAAATAAGTTATTCTGTTCTACATTTTTACATTTTCTATCAAGATTTATGCGTTATACAAAGCTATTAAAGAATAATTGGAATTTCTAATGTTTTTAGATCAGACCAGGAAAACTATTGTTGTAAAATAATGTAAATCACATCGACTTTTATACAAATCAGGCATCTGATGAGCCATCATATAATCAATTAATCTGAAATTAGATTGTTTTTTTAAATGAGCATTTGGTAGAAATGGCTTCATAGTTTTTATAGTGTTCGTATTATTTCACTTCAAATGGAATATGGTTATAACGAGCATCCAGGACAACATGGTACCAATATTACATACTGATGATTCAGAGTACTGTTGAGGTCCTGAAGCATCCGCGATGACTCCTCTGAAAGAGTTGTTTCCAGAGCACCTGCAGTGCTTGAAGCTACTTGACAGGATGCGACCGACTCCCAGTTAAAGCATTTTGTACATGATCGAAGGGATTGAAGCTCATCGAATGTGCTGGCCACATTCAAATAACATGTCACATAGTAAAGTGCGATGGTAAAGACTGTTATTATTTATTAGGCTGAAATCAGGGCGAATGATGGCAGCACGCAGAGTCATACGACGTAATCCTTATAATGTGTGGTAGGCAGAGTGGCTATGTGTTTCCTACTCTCTTATCTTATATAAAAATTTTCAAGATTTCTCTACATACTGTGTATGTGGTCCTTAGTTCTTTAATGAACTGAGTCACTCAACAAGCTTGTCACGTGCATTTCCTCGAGGAAATAAATTCCTGAAAATGTAGCGTACTCTATAGAAATAGACAGTGACGTTTCCCGCTAAGGAAGCACATGATACCTCCAGGATAAAACATCCATTATTTTGTAATGAGAGTTATTATCAGCCTTTAATGAATTACGTTGCTGTTTTTCGTATATAGTCACGTTTTCTCTAACTGAAACAGAATACATGACAATATCATGGAGCTTCTACACACTTATTTTCGAGACCTTTGACTATTTTTGTTTGTTTGAAATAAAGATCTTATTACCGTGCTGTACATTTTATCCAGTCTCTTTCTTTGCTTCAAATTCGATCGAGTTTAAGATAATTCAGATCCATTTAGTAATACATTTTGTGGCTCCTTGTAATGTGGACGATGATGGGGTGCCTTTTCCATAGATCTAAGTAACTGTAAAATTGATTAAATGCATTTTCATATTCGGTTAGCGACACTTTAAGACACTGGTAGCCAATTTGCAACAACCAGCTAGGATTGGTCAGATTCCATTTATACGCTGAATTTCCATATGAGTGAAATATTAGTATCTTTTATTCGAGGTCTAGCCATAGTTAATGAGCAATTTGGAGTATTTTAAACTCTATAATTCATTTCCAAGTAACGGTAGGACAGCAGTGTATGAGAATTTTAGCATAAGCTGAATGACCAATCATCTACATTTCAAATCATATGACTGACCATCAGATGGCTGAGTTGCATAGAAATCTACTGAGCGCAGTGATTCAAAGTGATTATCGTAGCTATAGTATTACGCATTCAAACTGTCCTATAACTATATGGTGTATTGTATGTAGCATTTTTTATACATAAATCCATTTTGGTCTTAATTTGTATTCCTTGTAATAGATTGTATTTATTCATTTTTTGTATTAAACATCTTATTATCACCTTTACTAAATCCTACGTTTAAATGTGTATGTGTAATTTTACACCATTTTTATAAAACTTTTTGTTAATTTAAGTAATTTAAAATTTTAATTGACGTCATATGGCAAATGAAATATTTCTATCACAAGAGTCTTTACTCATTTGTTATTATAAAGTTTACAGTTATATACATTTAAATATATAAAGCTATTGAATTTCGGTTATAAGGATGTTATAGATTTTTGAACAATGAAAATAAACAAAATTGAAAGCTTCGAAATATTTCCACCTTATGGTAGTCAAGAAATATGGTAAATATAAAATACGTTGCTGAAAGTAATTTTTATTGTTATAATGCAATTAATTTTTCCAGAGTTCTTGTGTAG
>NW_013665769.1:843751-856078 GCF_000517525.1 Limulus polyphemus
CAATACATATTTAACAGTATACGTTATGTACATTTCTAAATATAAATTAATTTAAACATCAATATTAAAACTAATATATGTAATAATAAATCCGGCACAACTTATATTCTATGTTTTGGCCATAAAAAAACAAATTGTTAAAATAAGTGTGCAAGTTCGCAATATGCTTAATATTTTCAATGTAATATCTCGTCGTCTTTCGTTATTGTTGTTTTTTCTGCTGAACCATCTACACAATTCTGTGTTAATCATATATTGAAGTCTAAGCTTGGAAACTCGAACGAAATCATTATAAATGAAAATACAATGATTGAAACTGTCGTGAAAATGCAAATGAAACGCAACCAATAAAAAACAGAATTAAAACTAATGTGATTATTTCTACATCAAAGTCAATTTATGTGAGTAAAATATCTTAAAAACATACGCACTTATAAAAGTTTTTAAACTTTAACTTTTTCATCCCAGTATATTTATTTGGGCTATAAAAAAAGATGCATACCATAATAATAACGGTCATGAGCAATATTTGATAAACAACAGTTTGTAAGCTTATTCAGTCACCGGTAGAAAACAAACGCAAATATAAAGTGGCTCAGAGCTGTGATACTATTACATAGTGGGATATTTTTAAAACTTAACATAAGTATATATTATAAAGTATTGGTCGCTCTATGATCCAAAACACACATATTTATACAGAAAAGTTCATAGAAGATAGAATTCTAATAACTCTAAAACTTATAGCGTACTTAACTAAAGACAACGTGTTTGTTTATCATCTTACTTCAAGTCTCTCGCTCAGTATATGATCCATTTTTAAACGTTTTATTCTTTATCAGAAGGAAAGCTGCATACTACAAGAAAAGCAAAAAAAAAAAAAAAACTATGAGATTTATGCAATTATTTGGTGCTTTGGAAACACCAAATATGATGTTCTAGCTTAAAATAACCATTGTACTCAAATAATTATTATCATTATTACCAAACTGTTTCCTTTACAGTGTATGATTTAGGCTAACATGTTAGTTTGTTAATTGCAAAAGTTACCACATGTTCTTTAAATAATAAGTATTATGTATATAGTTAGTGGAATAGCAGTACGTCTTCAGATTTACAATGCTATGATCAGGGTTCGGTTACCCCCGGTGGACACAGCATATAGCTCGATGAGGTTTTGCTATAACAAAACACACATAGCGATGATTAAGGACTTTATAACAAACCCTACAAACGTTAGTGTTTTGCTAATTGTGTATTGAAACGAGCCTTTGCTTCTTTATTTCCTACATTTAGGATCTAGAAAGACTGCTAACTCTATACAAGGATGAGACCAATCATCTGATACAACAATATATAAATCAACGACTGGAAGAACAGGTAGGATTTGCGAACAATATCTATATTATTAAAATATCCGTTCTTTTATATTTTCACTCTTATGATTTTTAAAAGTAAATTTAAAACGGGTGATACCATTAACAGTACAATGAACAAAAATTAACTAAAGTTTCATAATTTTCTTATTTAAACTGGTATTTCACATTGCATATTAAACCTGACATTTAGACATGGCAGACAATTCTGGGTGTCATACCGTCATTAAAGCTAATTTTGTTTTTTATTTTGACCACCCATTCTAAATGAGACTGCTTATAGCATACGGTACACTTTCTAGAGAATACAGATAGTTGGTAGAAATTGCCCTGAGGTGAAAAGGATTGTATTTTTCCATAACTTATTTCAGTGTATTTTTAGATTTTGTGACTGAATTGAATTTATATATATTATTTCTATTAATTTTGAATAATCTAAACTCAAAGTACTGGCTGTAGGTAATTATATATGTCTGTGACATACTGCATATGGGTCACGTGTTGCTTACTGGCTAGCTTGACGGACTGCTGATCAGAATGGCTCAAGATTTGATCTGCGATGTGCCACTGAACATGATCTGTATTTTCAGCTGTGGAAACATTATAAATACAACTCAGTACACATTTGGTTAAGAGTACGTTGCTCAATTTTAGCCCTTTCTCTAGTCAGTAGTTCTAGATTAGGGATGGCTGTGCCGGAATGTTAGGGATTTCTGACCTGATAATTTAGTTCCTGTATCGCATAAGTTGTCATTCACATTGAAAATATCAAATATATTATATAACACGTAATTAAGCACAAAGCTACACAATGGGCTATCTGGGCTTTGCCCACCACGGTATCGAAACCCGGATTCTAGCGTTGTAAGTCTGCAGACATACCGCTGTGCCACTCGGGGCATAAATCTGTCATCTTATTGTAATGGAGCTTGCGGTGTATACGTCCAAAACTCGGATCTCGGAAATTACCGCACCGATCGTCACCAATCATAACTGGGTAATATTTTTATAAATAGGCAGTATTTTTATAGCTGAGCAGTAAATAAAACAATTGAAATATCCACAAAAATGATATGTTTCAGGTTTAATCAATAAAAATTATAAACAAAAAGGAGTAAGTTTCAAACATAAAACAATCAAAATCAATATTAAAAAAAATATTTACTTTTTTTTGCAACAGAAAAACAAGTCACTTTCATTGATAACTGTGTCTACAAAAAAATTCTTCAATAAAATCTACTCTGTGATGTAATGCTGTGATGATAGCTCAATTTTAAACTAAAATTTCAATAAAATCCTTTTTCTCATGCATGATGAACATTATTGAATGTCAAGTATGAATACATTGTTGTAGAACTGTCAGACATTTCCAGAAAAGGTTGCAGCAACTAGCAGTTTCGGGCAGGTACTTCAGATTCTGGATTCTTGATAAAAAATAATATTTTTTATGACTATGAATATAATGTTATTTTGAAAAATACTTTCAATTAATTATCAATAATTTATTTCATTTAAACAATTTCTGAAAATCATATTAACATTTGTATTTTCAATCCGACCGGCACCTTATGCACGTTTTCTCAAAGAAAACTTTCCAAAGCCACCTACAGCCATATAAGTTTGTATATATCCACCCCTAGCTTTGAACTATTAATTCGAGGTTAAACAGCCAGTCAGAAACAATTGCTATCAGAGGCACTTTATCTAGTTTCTGGATTTGTATTACGCGATTGAATGTCATTTTTATATCACACATACAGCTAAATATTTCCAGTAATATCGTAGCTCGAATGTTGCGACTGGTATAACCTGGCAGTTAGGGTGGTCGACTTGCAAATTGCTATGCTGGTGTTATAATGTGACGGTCAATTCCAATGTTCGTTGGTAAATAGTAGCCCACGAGATGGCGGTTGTTGGTGTTGGCTAGCTACTTTCCCTCTTGTCTATCACTTCACAAGTAGGGTCGGCTATAGCAAACGGCCCTTGAGTAGCTTTGCGCAAAATTTAACAAAAAATCGAACCTTGGACCTTTTGATTCGCTGCTCATACCGAGAATATTAGTAAATTATTTTGCACTGCTTACATAGACTTGAAATGCCAAAGGATTTTCCACGTTAAATAAATTCGTCTGATAGTACATGATTCGTTTCAAATAAATGACTTGTTTAAATACGTGGAATAATTGAAACGTCATATTTTGTTTGTTCATATGGCAGAACTAGAAAGTTAGTTGTTACTTTTAATTAATGTTATGTCTGTAGCAAATTACTGAGCTGTTACATCTAAATGAATCAGTGAAACATCTGTCACAGAAATTCATCTGAAAACAAACTATATACTTGCAACAAAACTTCCTTCGACGTGTCTTTTCAACTTTTTACTTCGTATTAATCTTCGAACTTATACTTAGAACCTATACATATATATATTTAATTATACTGGAAATGTTCCAATGCGGCTTATCTTTTCACACATGGAGGATATAACTAGATAAAGCTCTATTTGTTTTGTAGATAAATGTAGTGTCCCCTATTTTTGATAAATCCCAACATCTACTTGTTTCATTATATTTGTAAAAAAATATATATGACTGATTTTCAAATGTGACCTTGTGTTAAATGCATCATGTAGAAAAGGGTAAGTCCATATAAAGTGTAAGAAAGTTCAGTCAGGCTGGTCTTTTTTCATTCATTGAGCGTAAGATCCACAAAATCATGATTTTTAGTAGATGCAACAACAAGTTATTTGAAATCAGAAAAACCAGTAGAGGTCGTACTCAAACTCGCTAAAAGCATATTGAGTAACTAGAAGAATAACGTATTTTACAATTCATAAATAATGTTTATATTTCGACATAATAAGTTAAAAAATACAAAGATTGAGTGCGAAAAACGCACAGTAAAGCTACTTGAGCTGCTAATTAAAGTTGTTAAAATATTTTCTAAACAGTTAATCAGTGATTATGCGGACATTTTTCAGCTTCATCACGAGAAACCGCTCGTGTTGAAACGTGAGTATATTGCTGCAAGCACCTGTATTGTAGATTTTAAGAACAACGATTTGTTTGTTTGTTATCAATTTCGTGCAAAGCTACACGAGGGCTATCTGCGTTAGCCGTCCCTAATTTAGCAGTGTAAGACTAGAAAGAAGGCAGCTAGCCATCACCACCCACCGCGAACTCTTGGGCTACTCTTTTACCAACGAATAGTGGGATTGACCGTCACATTATAACGCTCTCACGGCCGAAAGGACGAGCTTGTTTGATGGGACGGGGATTAGAACCTGCGACCGCAGATTGCGAGTCGAGCGCTAAGAACAACGAACACTTAAATATAAGGTTTTCTTACTTATCATTTAACACTACTCTCTTGAAATGATATTTTATTGATTCTTTGGCATATACACATTTAATTTTAAATCTATATCACTATATTCAGATAATATTTCAAGCTCAACACAGCAGAAGTTGTTGTGTTTTATTGTCATATTTTACATACTTAAGAGCTAAATCCTGAGATTCCCCATAAGGCGCCTCAGATTGTTGTATAACTGAAAACTAGCTATATGAAGTTCAGTGTGAACAATGATAAATCACACGACACAAACATTACGTTATTTGAAAGTTTCTTATATTTGCCGGAGAATTCGTTTTTTTGTTTTTTTAGTTATTTAGAAATATGTATTAATGTAAACATAATTGATATATACATTTTATTTCTGGAAACACGCATGGTATTTGCCGGCTGTTATTTGTTTTAGTTATATTCATAAAATAGTTTAATTGAGATTTATCTCATTCCAGAGTTTAATTTCACTTTTTCGAGTGCACTTATTAAACATTCATTTGGTTTAAATATATTTATATTCATCACTTTTCAGTGAACTATAGTGTAAAATTAAACGTTAAGACAAAACGATCTACAAGATGAATATATAGAATGCCACGTTTTGTTTGTTTGGAATTAAGCACAAAGCTACACAATGGGCTATCTGTGCTCTGCCCACCACGGGTATCGAAACCCGGTTTCTAGCGTCGTAAGTCCGCAGACATACCGCTGTGCCACTGGGGGGGGGTAGAATGTCACGTAATTACGTTCGTTATATTTTTCAAATAATATAAGCTAGGAACTAGAAATTGCACAGGATTGTTAAGGTTACCACGGTAATATAAATAGCATAGTTGTCACATGTGACTTCTTTCGCATGTTTCACATGGGTATAAATGGGCCTATCGATCACAATGCACCCAATTCAATCAACATTAAACTGATAGAGATGAAATAGTGGAATGTAACTGCACCAATGCCAGCAGTTCTCGGGGAATTCCGTAGAATACATAACATTCGTAAAGGGGCTTGTTTCAGTGTTGTTGTTCATAAAAATAGAATTGAAAAGACAGATTGCACATGTGATAAGCCACGTACGGACAAACCACCGACACCTACTGAAATTGTCTCTGAGATCGGCCGTGCCATAGCAGAACAAGCCAGCACAGGTGCACATGGGTCATAGTGGCGTCCCTCGTAGTACCATCTAAAAGCTGTAGCATGTGCATGCGCAGGATAGCCTTAACAACCCTATGTAATTTCACCAGTGTTAGTACTGTAATATTAGTAGTATGTAGTACTGTGTATGATCAGTGGTATTACCCTGCATGAGCAGTGTTAGTACTAAGTACGATCAGTGTTAGTACAGTGTACAAACAGTGTTAGTACTGTAATATTAGTAGTATGTAATACTGTGTATGATCAGTGGTATTAGCCCGTATGAGCAGTGTTAGTACTATGTATGATCAGTGGTATTAGCCTGAATGAGCAGTGTTAGTACTAAGTACGATCAGTGTTAGTAATCTATATGAGCAGTGTTAGTACTGTGTATGATCAGTGGTATTAGCCTGAATGAGCAGTGTTAGTACTAAGTACGATCAGTGTTAGTAATCTATATGAGCAGTGTTAGTACTGTGTATGATCGTGGTATTAGCCTGAATGAGCAGTGTTAGTACTAAGTACGATCAGTGTTAGTAATCTATATGAGCAGTGTTAATACTTTAATGTTAGTAGTTTGTAGTGCTGTGTATGATCAGTGCTATTAGCCTGTATGGGCAGTGTTAGTACTGTGTATGATCAATGTTAAAACTGTATATGATCAGTGTTAGTACTGTGTATGATCAGTGGTATTAGCCCGTATGAGCAGTGTTAGTATTGTGTATGATCAGTGGTATTAGCCTGCATGACCAGTGTTAGTACTAAGTACGATCAGTGTTAGTATTTATATGAGCAGAGTTAATACTGTAATGTTAGTAGTTTGTAGTGCTGTGTATGATCAGTGCTATTAGCCTGTATGAGCAATGTTAGTACTGAGTATGATCAATATTAGAACTGTGTCTAAGCAGTGTTAGTACTCTGTATGATCAATGTTAACACTGTGTATGATCAGTGTTAGTACTGTGCCTGAGCATTGTTATTACCGTGTATGACCAGTGTCAATACTGTGTATGAGCAATGTTAGTGCTCTGTATGATCAGTGCTAGTACCGTGTATGAGCAGCGTTAGTACTCTGTATGACCAGTGTTAATGATGTCTATGAGTGTTAGTAGTGTGTCTAAGCAGTGTTAGTACTGTGTATTATCAGTGATAGTACTGTGTATAAACAGAGTTAGTGCCGTGTATGAGTAGTGTTAGTACCGTGTAATACCATTTGTTGATGTCGTACTGCTTCTTCTCGTCAACTCATCAACCTTGCCTGAAACGTTGCTTCCTTCACCTCATTAGACACTTACCTCACCTAACTGGTGCATTTAAACTTTATTATTATGAAGCCCAAAATTAGCCCTCCAATACTGTAGTTAATGTACTTAATCTCTAGGTTAATTACCTCTTGCAGGGCGAAGGAAGATAAATCTATCTACGAGCACCCTGATGTTTACTTCTCGGCGACCGACATTTTAAAGTCGATTGTCGATTCGTTCTCATCCAAACTCATATCAGGTATTTGAAGTACCGTGTATGAGTAGTGTTAGTATTGTTCCTGAGCAGTGTTAGTAGCCGGTATGTACAAAGCTATTTCTAAAACAAGAACATCGACATGATAACGCCCTCTGTAAACAGTAATCTTGTGGGATTATAATGCCAAAATTCGGAGATCGATACCCATGTTGAGAACAACGCAGTATCCTCATTGTGTAGCTTCGCTTTTAAGCAAAACAATCAAAATATCAATAAATGTTCTGATAATATTTTTATCCATTAGTGAACCTTCGCTTCATTCATCTTCCTACTTATTTATACAAAATAACCCAGCTGACGACACAGTTTTTCAGTGTTTAATACGTTGAAGGCTCGTTATGGATTAGATAAGCAATTAAGTGGAATTTTAACTAATCCAGCTTCTTAATTTATGAAATAGCACAATATAACATTGATGAAAGACAACAAACTTAGAACAAAAACACACAAATAGTGTCCTAAATACACACGACTGAATAAAAATAGACCTTTAACCTTGTTCTTGATTTGATGAAATTATCTATAGGCCTGATTGTCTTTGTTTATCAATGAACAAACTACAGCCAGATTTTTAAAGTGTAATTATACAAAGCTATTTTCTCCTATAGAAAACAACAAGAAATCAGTGTATTTATGAAAAATTAAAGAAGCAAACAAATATCTAACTTACATCAAGCTGGCAGTAAAAAAAAATGTCCCCCCCCCCCCAGTGGCTCAGTGGTAAGTCTGAAGACTTAAAACACCATACTTATGGTGGGCACTGCACAAATAGCCCATTGTGTAGCTTTGTTCTTAATAAGAATACAAACAAAAGAAAATGTTACATTTTAAGCATATTAAAATAATATAAAGATTTTAGGAATCTTATATAAATATGAAGAAATAAACAACTGTGTTGATAGTTAAGTAGAAGGTTATAAAGTCAACATACGATGTGATGGGAATTGATTAGATGTTCAATAATAATAGAAAATAACGTTTTAGGATGATAGCAACAAATTGGTGGATCAAAATATTTCTACTATATTTTAGTTAACAGTTAATATCTAAAAGGGTTAATTATATTTATATGATAGATAATGAGTCATTTGTGCTGTATCAAAGTAAGTTATTTTATATGTTTTGCTCTGTATCGATTTTTGTGAGATAATCTCTTTGATCTTACGTTCAATGTGGAAAATCGTCTAAACAGATGATTAAACCATCTGTTTAAAGTCAAAGAAGAAATATTTTTTTTTCTGTTTGGGGTCAAAATTCATGAAATAGAAAGCGAGTTCCTTTGATTTTTTTCTTTAAGATTGAAAATTTCATGAAGTCGGAGAATAAACTGTTTTTATTTTCTGTTCAGAATTGAAATTGGTAACGAACTAAAGTCAGTTTAGTTGTTCTTTTTTATTATTTTTGCTCTTGGTAGCCTATTTCATTCCAGTAAAAAAAGGTGAAGAACATTTCAAACTTTGGAAATATTTTTGTTTTTAATGTTTATCAACAGTTCTAGCTATGTTTGTCTACAATTTGTATTTTATTCATCTTAATAACTTAATCCATAAATGGTCCCTAGCGTTATTGTATACATGTTATGTAACACCTTCCAAATTACAAAATGGTTTTCTACATCGTTTTTTCTTCACCAGCAATGAAACGTTACAGCACTGTAGAAAATCAACTCCAAGAAGTTTTGTGATGAGGTGAGAAAAATCAGATAACTGAAAAATAATGGATAATAAAGTGATTTTTTATTAAAAATAGTTTAAAAACAAAGCCTAAAAATATTGTTCAATCCAAAAATACAAAATGTTCAAAAGTTATTAAGTAAGATAGATTGTTTCTACAACAATATCTAGATTTTGATTCAAGTCTCCCTTTATTTGAGCATCACAAGTTTTGAATGTCGCATCATTTTTTATGATTAGAAAGGAAGTATAACAATATCTGTTTTACTTCAAAATATTTATTTGTTATTTTTCAGAGCAAAACTAAACACTGGGCAATCAGTAAAAACTTTAATTTTAATAAAACCTTGGACAAGTTAGGTTTTTATGTATGGGTAGGATTCTTTACAGTTGGTGTCTGTGACTTGTTGGCGATAAATTTCAATAATAAACAGCACACGGGCCATTTATTATAAAATATCACATTCAAACAAGTCAAACGCATATACAAATGTTTGTTACACTGTTGGTTATTACAGTTGTATCTAGTTCTTGAAATAATTGCCCCTTTTTCGTTAAACACCACACAGGCCGGTTCAATTACTTTGGAACACAACTGACAAAACAATTTTTTCTTCTCTACTCTGCTGTTACAATACAATCTATGCTACTTTCACTTTAGAAATCGCCACTATATGCTGTTTATGGCTAAACTCACAATCACGCAGTCTAGATCTATCTATTCTATATCGAGCTACATTGTGGACACGTATGTATACCCTGACAGAGGCTTAGAATGTTCCACACACTATAAGATATTATGATGCAATAATAGTCTGTTGAAACAATGAGAAACACTTAGAAGGTGCTAGGAACATGACGCAATACTATAACAATCGCCAGTTCACAACAATTTAGCTATACAACGTATGATTCATAAGCAATTATGTAAAGAAACCTGCGACAAACTATCGTTTCTAAAAATAACTAAATTTACCATCGCGCTATATTTAAACTATCTAAATCATAACACTTGGAATAAACGTAAATTGAAACAGTCGTATATATCTGATAGACAATTAAGCTTCGTTTCTGAAATATATCTACTACAGACACGATAAGATTCAGCTTCTTCTTAAAAAAAATTGTTTGTGTCCTAAGGACCCAGATTCTACATGGTGGCGCCCATCTCCTCTCCAGGTATCCATCCCTAGTTTATCTGTGAAAGACTAGAGGGAAGGCAGGTAGTCAACACCATCTACCACCAACTCTTATACCATTATAATGTCCCCATAGCTGAAAAAGCGACAGGGATTCGAACAGGCGACCATGCCACACCCTGAAAACAATATTACTGAAAAGTAAATCTAAAGTATTGCAATGAACGACACACAGTCATAGACTTAGATATATAGAGCAGGGATATACAATGATCTATATGCACTATGTCAGCTGAGGGGATCGAGCACCATCTTAGCATCATTAGCTCTCTACTTTACTACTGGCGCACTGAGGAATTATATACATGCATACATATGAGTTGCAGAACACCTAACTTATTAAACATATTTTTAAAGACTAGAAAGATGAAATTAATCGGCATCTAACATATACACACTATTTAGAGCAGTGGTTCCCATCCTTTTGTGGCCCTCGCATCCCTCCCCTAAAATGTGTGCATTAGACATTTCCTCTTGGCGACATTTGGGGGAAAACGGACCTTGTATAGGCTTCCGTGCACCCCTTAGACCCTCATTTCGCACATCCAGAGGGTGCTAACACTCCTGGTTGGGAAACCCTGATCTAAAGGATGAGAAAGATATTAGGAATACATTTTTACATATGGATAAGCCTAGAAATATAAATTCCTGCATGTAATAATAATACATGTAATGTTGAATATACAGCATATATTTACTGAAGAGGGTGATTATAGAGAAATTTTCATAACACATATAAAATATATGGCAAAGGAAAGTGGCATTAGCATGTATGAGCAGTGTTATTAATGTGTATGATCAGTAGTATTAGCTTGTATCAGCAGTGTTATTAATGTGTATGATCAGTGGTATTAGCCTGTATAAGCAGTGTTAATACTGTAATGTTAGTACTCTGTAGTACTGTGCATGATTGTTGATATTAGCCTGTATCAGCAGTGTTAATACTGTAATGTTAATAGTCTGTGGTACTGTGTATGAGCAGTAGTATTAACATGTATGAGCAGTGTTAGCACTGTAATGTTAGTAGTCTGTGGTACTGTGTATGAGCAGTGGTATTAGCCCGTATGAGCAGTGTTAATACTGTGTATGATCAGTGGTATTAGCCTGCATGAGCAAAAAAGAAAGAAATGTAACAAAATTGTATAGAAGTCGTAAAATCTATTACAATACAACCAAAATGCCTTATAAATATGAAAATACAAAACAGTGTAATATGTAGCCTGGTTGAAGTGGTTGAATTGATCTAGCGTTGTATTTTTTTTCGATAACAATACATACAAAGTCAATGTTACACTTCATTTCATACGTGAAATATAGTAGAGTTAGTAGTCTGTAGTACTGTGTATGATCGATGGTATTAGCCTGTATGAGCAGTGTTAGTACTGTTTATGATCGGTGGTATTAGCCTGTATGAGCAGTGTTAGTACTGTGTATGATCAGTGGTATTAGCTTGTATGAGTGGTGTTAATACTGTAATGTTAATAGCATGTAGTATTGAGTATGATCGGTGGTATTAGCCTGTATAAGCAGTGTTAGTACTGTATATGATCGGCGGTATTAGCCTGTATGAGCAGTGTTAGTACTGTGTATGATCTTTTCTTTAAAAACATCAAGTTAGTTTTTTTAGTTTAGAAAGTTTCTGCTTATCAAAAATAAAATCCAAAATTTGGGATGATGTAAGTATTAGGTTCTGAAGAAATTAATGTCGCGTTTGGAACAGTTTTATTACCTCCCCTCCCAAATCGTACATCACGTATAATAGTTAAACGAACTGCCTAACCGTCACGTTAGTGCAACCTATATAATAAGTAAAGTTCAGTATACTCTACTCCCTTATAATGATGGCACACGACGAGACACACATTCGGTATGTAATGCTGCTTGAATACAAGAAGGGAAACAACACCTCTGTAGCCACAAAGAATATCAAAGAAGTTTATGGAAATGTTTTGATAGTTCGTAACTGTCAACATTGGTTCAGCAAATTTCGTTCAGGTGACTTTAGCCTAAAAAACCGTAATGGCAGGGACCGACATGTTGGAATTGATATTGATGCTCTGAAGACGCTTGTTGA